>NW_024716311.1:0-18461 GCF_018991925.1 Homarus americanus | reverse complement strand
AGTTACGTATTGCTGGTAGTAAATAAACCAGGGAAGGTCAGAGGTGTACCTGGGAGTGTAAGTAAGCAGGTACCTGGGAGTGTCAGATGGATACCCAGAGTGCCAGAGATGTACCCAGAGTGGAATGGTACCTGGGAGTCTCAGAGGTGTACCTGGGAGGTCAGAGGTGTACCTGGGAGTGTGGTTGCACTGGGAGTGTCAGATGGCTACCTAGGAGTGCCAGAGATGTACCTGGGAGGTTGGGGTAAGCACCTGGGAGTGCAGATGTATACCTGGAGTGCCAGAGATGTACCTGGGAGGTTGGGGTAGTACCTGGGAGTGCAGAGATGCACCTGGGAGTGTAAGGTTGTACCTGGGAGTCAGATGTATACCCAGGAGTGCAGAGGTACCAGGGAGGTCAGGTTAGTACCTGGGAGTGTCAGATGTCACCCTAGGAGTGCCAGAGATGCACCTGGGAGGTCAGTGTTGTACCAGGGAGTGTCAGGGCGATACCTGGGAGTGCCAGAGATGTACCAGGGAGGTAAGTGTTGTACCTGGGAGGCCAGAGGTGTACCTTAGTGCTGGGTGTTGTACCTGGAGTGTCAGATGATACCTAGGAGTGCCAGAGGTGTACCGGGAGTGCTGGGGTTGTACCTGGGAGTGTCAGATGCATACCTCAGGAGGCAGAGATGTACCTGGGAGTGTTGGGTAGCAAAATTTGGAGTACTCAGAGGTGTACCTGGTAGTGTCAGTGCAGTACCTGGGAGTGTCAGATGTATACCTAGGGAGTGCCAGGAGGTGTACCTGGGAGTGTCAGTGTTGTACCTGGGAGGTCAGATGCATACCTAGGAGTGCCAGAGATGTACCTGGGAGTGTCAGGTTGTACCTGGGAGTGTCAGAGGTGCACCAGTCTGGGGTTGTACCTGGGAGTGTCAGATGTATACCCAGGGAGTGCCAGAGGTGTACCTGGGAGTGTCAGTGTTGTACCTGGGAGTGCAGATGCATACCCAGGGAGTGCCAGAGATGTACCAGGAGTGTAAGTAAGAAACCTGGGAGGCCAGAGATGTACCAGGAGTGCTCAGAGGTACCTGGGAGTTCAGATGTATACCTAGGAGTGTCAGAGATGTACCAGGAAGTGTCAGTAAGGTACCTGGAGTGTCAGATGTATACCCAGGAGCCAGAGATGTACCAGGGAGTGTAGGAGTAGAACCTGGGAGGTCAGATGTATACCTAGGGAGTGCCAGAGATGTACCTGGGAGTGCTGGGGTGTGTACCTGGGAGTGTCAGATGTATACCCAGGAGTGCCAGAGATGTACCAGGGAGTGTAAGCACCTGGGAGGCCAGATGTATACCCAGGAGTGCCAGAGATGTGCCCTGGGAGTGTCAGTGTTGTACCTGGGAGTGTCAGAGATGTACCAGGGAGGCCAGAGGTGTACCTGGGAGTGTCAGATGTATACCTAGGAGGCAGAGATGTACCAGGAGTGTAAGTAAGTTGTACCTGGGAGTGCTCAGAGATGTACCAGGGAGTGTCAGGAGGTGTACCTGGGAGGTCAGATGGATACCTAGGAGGCTCAGATGTACCAGGGAGTGGGGTGTTGTACCTGGGAGTGCAGATGAAGGACCTAGAGTGCCAGAGATGTACCTGGGAGGTTGCGTTGTACCTGGGAGTGTCAGATGTATACCCAGAGTGCCAGAGACGTACCAGGAGTGTAAGGTGTTGTACCTGGGAGTGTCAGATGGCTACCCAGGGAGTGCCAGATGCACCTGGGAGTGTCAGTGTTGTACCTGGGAGTGTCAGATGTATAACCAGGGAGTGCCAGAGATGTACCTGGGAGTGTTGTACCTGGGAGTGTCAGATGCATACCTAGGAGTGCCAGGAGGTGTACCTGGGAGTGCTGGGGTGTTGTACCTGGGAGGCTACAGATGACACCCAGAGTGCCAGAGGTACCAGGGAGTGTAAGTGTTGTACCTGGGAGTGTCAGATGCATACCCAGGAGTGCCAGAGGTACCTGGGAGTGTCAGTTGGTGTACCTGGGAGTGCCAGATGGATACCCAGGAGTGCCAAAGAGATGTACCTGGGAGGCTGGGGTCACCTGGGAGTGTCAGATGTATACCCAGGAGTGCCAGAGGTGCCTGGGAGTGTCAGTGTTGTACCTGGGAGGTCAGATGCATACCCAGGGAGTGCCAGAGGTGTACCAGGAGCCTGAGTGTTGTACCTGGGAGTGTCAGATGTATACCCAGGAGTGCCAGAGGTGTACCAGGGAGTGTAAGTGTTGTACCTGGGAGTCTCAGATGCATACCCAGAGTGCCAGAGGTGTACCTGGGAGTGTCAGTGTTGTACCTGGGAGTGTCAGATGTATACCTAGGAGTGCCAGAGATGTACCTGGGGAGTGTCAGTGTTGTACCTGGGAGTGTCAGATGTATACCCAGGAGTGCCAGAGATGTACCTGGGAGGTCAGTGTTGTACCTGGGAGGCCAGATGTATACCTAGGAGTGTCAGAGATGTACCTGGGAGTGTGGGTGTTGTACCTGGGAGTGTCAGATGTATACCCGAGAGTGCCAGAGATGTACCTGGGAGTGTCAGTGTTGTACCTGGGAGTGTCAGATGTATACCTAGGAGTGCCAGAGATGTACCTGGGAGTGTCAGTGTTGTACCTGGGAGTGTCAGATGCCCAGGAGTGCCAGAGATGTACCTGGGAGTGCTGGTGTTGTACCTGGGAGTCAGACAGACACCCAGGAGTGCCAGAGATGTACCGGGAGTGTCAGTGTTGTACCTGGGAGTGTCAGATGTATACCCAGGAGTGCCAGAGATGTACCTGGGAGTGTCAGCAGCAGACCTGGAGAGTCAGATGTACACCTAGGAGTGCCAGAGATGTACCAGGAGTGGAAGGGTACCTGGGAGGCTGGGATGCATACCTAGGAGGTCAGAGATGTACCTGGGAGTGTCAGTGTTGTACCTGGAGGTCAGATGTATACCTAGGAGTGCCAGAGATGTACCTGGAGCAAAGGTAACCTGGGAGTGCAGATGATACCTAGGAGTGCCAGAGATGTACCAGGAGGTAAGTGTTGTACCCGGGGAGTGCCAGATGTATACCCAGGAGAGGTCAGAGATGTACCTGGGAGGCCAGTGTTGTACCTGGGAGTGTCAGATGTATACCTAGGAGTGCCAGAGATGCACCTGGGAGTGTCAGTGTTGTAGCCTGGGAGGTCAGATGTATACCTAGGAGTGCCAGAGATGTACCTGGGAGTGTGTTGTACCTGGGAGTGCTGAGATATACCCAGGAGTGCCAGAGATGTACCTGGGAGGCCAGTGTTGTACCTGGGAGGTCAGATGCTCTAGGAGTGCCAGAGATGTACCTGGGAGTAAGCTGGGGTGGTACCTGGGAGGTCAGATGTATACCTAGGGAGTGCCAGAGATGTACCAGGAGTGTTGTGCAGTACCTGGACAGATGTATACCAGGAGTGCCAGAGATGTACCTGGGAGCGTTAGGTGCAGTACCTGGGAGTGTTCAGATGTATACCACCTAGGAGTGCCAGAGATGTACCTGGAGTCAGTGTTGTACCTGGGAGTGTCAGATGCATACCCAGGAGTGCCAGAGATGTACCTGGGAGTCAGTGTTGTACCTGGGAGTGTCAGATGATACCCAGGAGGCCAGAGATGTACCTGGGAGTGTCAGTGTTGTACCTGGGAGGCCAGATGTATACCTAGGAGTGCCAGAGATGTACCTGGGAGGAGTCAGGTGTACCTGGGAGTGTCGGAGATGTACCAGGGAGTGTCAGTGTTGTACCTGGGAGTGTCAGATGGCTACCTAGGAGTGCCAGAGATGTCAGGAGGTTGGGTGGGGCTGTACCTGGGAGTGTCAGATGTATACCTAGGAGTGCCAGAGATGTACCTGGGAGGTTGGGTCAGAATTTGGGAGTGTCAGAGGTGTACCCAGGAGTGTCAGAGATGTAACTGGGAGGCCAGTGGCCAGGCACCTGGGAGGTAAGGAGATGCCTGGGAGGCTGGGGTGTAGGTACCTGGGAGTGTCAGATGTATACCCAGGAGGTGCCAGAGAGTACCTGAGTTGGGGTGTTGTACCTGGGAGTGTCGGGAGAGACCAGGAGCTAGTGCATGCACCTGGGAGGCCAGATGTATACCTAGGGAGGTCAGAGATGTACCAGGAGCAGTGTTGTACCTGGGAGGCTGAGATGTACACCAGGGAGGCCAGAGATGGGAGTGTTGGTACCTGGGAGGTCAGATGGCACCTAGGAGTGCCAGGACAAACAGGAAGCTGAAAGGTACCTGGGAGCCACAGATGTATACCTAGGAGTGCCAGAGATGTACCTGGGAGGTTGCAGCACCTGGGAGGCTAGAGGTACCAGAGTGCCAGAGATGCACCTGGGAGGCTGGGTTTGTACCTGGGAGGTCAGATGTACCAAGCCAGAGAGCACGAGGCCAGTGTTGTACCTGGGAGGTCAGAGCACACCCAGGGAGTGCCAGAGATGCACCTGGGAGGCCAGCACAGCACCTGGGAGTGTCAGATGACTACCTAGGAGTGCCAGAGATGTACCTGAGGTTGGGTGTACCCAGAGCCAGAAAATGGGAGTGCTGCAGCAGGCCTGGGAGGTCAGATGACTCAGGAGACAAATGTACCGGGAGTGTCAGTGTTGTACCTGGGAGGCTGATGTATACCCAGGGAGTGCCAGAGATGCACCAGGAGTGTCAGTGTTGTACCTGGGAGGTCAGATGTATACCTAGGAGGCCAGAGATGTACCTGGGAGTGCTGAGTGTTGTACCTGGGAGTGTCAGATGGTACCCAGGAGTGCCAGAGATGCCTGGGAGGTGGAAACGGAGGCCAGAGATGTACCTGGGAGTGCCAGTTGTACCTGGGAGCAGTGAATCACCTGGAGTGTCAGAGAGAACCTGGGAGGTCATGATGCACCTGGAGGCCGGGTGTACCTGGAGCAGATGGCCCAGGAGTGCCAGAGATGTACCTGGGAGCATGATGAACCTGGGAGTGTCAGAGATGTACCGGAGGTAAGAGGTACCCTGGGAGGCCAGAGGTGTACCTGGGAGTGCCGGAGGTGTGGTCACCTGGGAGGGCCAGAGGACACCAGAGTGCCAGAGGTGTACCTGGAGTGCAGGGGTGTACCTGGGAGTGTCAGATGATGGGAGTGCCAGAGATGTACCTGGGAGTGAAGTGTTGTACCTGGGAGCACAGAGATGTACCAGGAGTGCTGAAGTGTACCTGGGAGTGTCGAGGTGTACCTGGGAGTGCTCAGTACCTGGGAGTGTCAGATGCATACCTAGGAGTGTCAGAGATGTACCAGGGAGCAAGTGTATACCTGGGAGGCCAGAGATGCACCGGAGTGGAGGTGGCGGCCTGGGAGGCCAGTGTACCTGGGAGCCTGGAGCCACCTGGGAGTGCAGATGCATACCCAGAGTGCCAGAGGTGTACCTGGGAGGCTGTACCTGGGAGAAGTCAGATGACACCCAGGGAGTGCCAGAGATGTACCAGGAGGTAAGTGGCGCAGCCTGGGAGCAAGCAGAGATGTACCAGGAGGCAAGTGGGGTACCTGGGAGTGTCAGGAGGTGTACCTGGGAGGTTAGGTTGTACCTGGGAGAGGCTGAGATGGATACCTAGGAGGCGCGAGGTGTACCTGGGAGGCGGTGGACCTGGAGCAAGGATGGTACCCAGGAGTGCCAGAGGTGTACCTGGGAGGTAAGGAGGCACCTGGGAGGTCAGATGTAAGCCTTAGGAGAGCCAGAGATACACCATGGGAGTGCTGAAGTACCTGGAAGGCCAGAGGTGCACCTGGGAGTGTAAGTGTTGCACCTGGGAGGTCAGAGGCATACCCAGAGTGCCAGAGATGCACCAGGGAGGCACAGCCCGGAGTGTCAGAGCACCAGGAGTGTAAGTGTACCTGGGAGTGTCAGAGGTACCGGGAGGTCAGTGTGTACCTGGGAGTGTCAGAGGAGCACCTGGGAGCACAGAAGTATACCCAGGAGTGTCAGAGGTGTGGGGCCAGGAGTGTCAGAGGTGTACCTGGGAGTCTCAGGAGGTGTACCTGGGAGGTCAGAGGACACTCAGGCGCCAGAGGTACCTGGGAGTGTCAGAGGCCTGGGAGTATCGGAGGTGCACCTGGGAGGTCAGAGGTGTACCTAGGAGTGCCAGAGGTACCTGGGAGGTCAGAGTGTACTCAGAGTCTCAGAGGTGTACCTGGGAGTGTCAGAGGTGTACCCAGGAGTGTCAGGGGGACCTGGGAGTGCAGCACCGGAATGCGAGGTGTACCTGGGAGTCTCAGAGGTACCTGGGAGTGTCGAGGCACCTGGTAGTGTCACAGGCAGTGGAATGTCAGAGGTACCTGGCAGTGTCAGAGGCACCTGGGAGTGTCAGGGGAGGTACCTGGGAGTGTCAAAGGTGCACTTGGGAGGTCAGAGGTGTACCAGGGAGTGTCAGAGGAGTACCTGGGAGTGTCAGGAGGCATACCTGGGAGGTCAGGGGTGTACCTGGGGAGTGTCCAGGTGTACCTGGGAGATCTCAGGTACCTGGGAGTGTCACAGGTGTACCTGGGAGTGTCAGAGGTGCACCTTGGAGGTCATCAGAGGTGCACCTCGGAGTGTCAGAGGTGTACCCTGGGAGGCCGGCAGGGAAACCCTGGAGTGTGTCACAGGTGTACCTGGGAATGTCAGAGGTGTACCGGCAGGTCAGAGGTGTACCTGGGAGTGTCAGGAGGAGATGTAACTGGAGAGTGTCATAGGGTACCTGGGAGGTTCAGGAGGTGTACCTGGAGTGTCAGGAGAACCTGGAAGTGCCGAGGTGTACCTGGGAGTGTAGTGTGTACCTGGGAGTGTCAGAGGTGCACCTAGGGAGGCCACAGATGTACCAGGAGGTGACAGGCCTGGGAGGCAGAGGTGTACCTGGAATAGGGAGAACCAGGAAGGTCAGAGGTGAACCTGGGAGTGTAAGGAGGTACCGGGAGTGTCAGATGTATACCCAGAGCCAGAGATGCACCAGGGAGTGTCAGTGGTGTACCTGGGAATGTCAGAGGAACTGTAGGCCAGGTGCACCTGGGAGTGTCAGTGGTGTCACCTGGGAATGTCAGGAGGTGTACCTGGGAGCCAGAGGCACCTGGGAGGCCGCAGTGTACCTGGAGTGTCACAGGTGACGTGGGAATGTCAGAGGGTACCTGGCAGTGTCAGAGGGTGTACCTGGGAGTGTCAGGAGGTGTACCTGGGAGTGTCAAAGGTACTTGGGAGTGTCAGGTGTACCAGGGAGGTCTGAGGAGCACCTGGGAGGTCAGAGGCATACCTGGGAGTGTCAGGTGTACCTGGAGGTCTGAGGTGTACCTGGGAGTGTCTCAGGTGTACTGGGAGGTCCCAGTAAACTTGGGAGTGCCAGAGGTGTACCTTGGAGTGTCAGAGGGTACTCGGAGTGTCAGAGGTGTACCTGGGAGTGTCGAGGTGTTCCTTGGGAGGTCACAGTGTACCTGGGAATGCTCAGAGGTGTACCTGGCAGTGTCAGAGGTGTACCTGGGAGGTCAGAGGAGATGTAACTGAGAGTGCTCAAAGGTGTACCTGGGAGGCCAGAGGTGTACCTGGGAGTGTCAGAGAGGTACCTGACAGTGTCAGCAGTGTACCTGGGAGTGCCAGAGGTGTACCTGGGAGTATCAGTGGAGTACCTGGGAGTGTCACAGGTGTACCTGGGAGTGTCACAGGTGTACCTGGGAATGTCAGAGGTGTACCTGGCAGTGTCAGAGGTGTACCTGGGAGTGTCAGGTGGAGCACCTGGGAGTGTCAAAGGTAGTTGGGAGTGTCAGGGTGTACCAGGGATTGTCTGAGGAGTACCTGGGAGGTCAGAGGTATACCTGGGAGAGTCAGGTGTACCTGGGAGTGTCTCAGGTGCACCTGGGAGGTCACAGGTGTACCTGGGAGTGTCACAGGTGCCTGGGAGTGTCACAGCTGTACCTGGAGGGTCAGAGGTGCACCTGGGAGTGTCGGTGGTACCTGGGAGTGTCACAGGTGTACCTGGGAATGTCAGAGGTGCACCTGGCAGTGTCAGAGGTGTACCTGGGAGGGGTCAGTGAGCACCTGGGAGTGTCAAAGGTAGTTGGGAGGTCAGGGGGTGTACAAGGGATTGTCTGAGGAGTACCTGGGAGTGTCAGAGGTATACCTGGGAGTGTGGGGTGTACCTGGGAGTGTCTCAGGTGTACCTGGGAGCATCTCAGGTGCACCTGGGAGTGTCAGAGGTGTACCGAGTGTGAGAGGTGTACATGGCAGTGTCAGCAGTGTACCTGGGAGTGCTGGGCAGGTACCTGGGAGGTCAGAGGATACCTGGGAGTATCAGAGGTACCTGGGAGTGTCAGAGGTGCACCTTGGGAGTGTAAGGTACCTGGGAGGCTCAGAGTTGTACCTGGGAGTGCCAGAGGTGTACCTGGGAGTGTCAGTGGTGCACCGGAGAGTCAGAGGTACCTGACATCAGAGTTGTACCTGGGAGTGCCAGAGGTGTACCTGGGAGCAGTCAGTGGTGTACCCGGAATGTCAGAGGTGTACCTGGGAGTGTCTGAGGTGTACCTGGGAGTGTATGAGGTGTACCTGGGAGTGTCAGGTGTGTACCAGAGAGTGTCAGAGGAGTACTTGGGAGTGTAAGAGGTTTACCTGTGAGTGTCTGAGGTGTACCTGGGAGCACAAGCCAGGGAGAACTAGGAAGTGTAGGAGCCTGGGAGTGTCGGCGGTGTACCTGGGAGTGTCAGAGGAGCACCAGGAGTGTTAAAGGTGTACCTGGGAGGACAGAGGTGTACCTGGGAATATCGGAGGTTTACCTGGGAGTGTCGGAGATGTACCTGGGAGTGTCGGAGGCGTACCTGGGAGGTCAGAGGTGTACCTGGGAGTGTCAGAGGTGTACCTGGGAGTGTCAGAGGTGTACCTGGGAGGGTCTGAGGACCTGGTAGTGCTGGGGAGAACTAGAAGTGTCAGAGGTGTACCTGGGAGTCAGAGGTGCACCCGGTGTGTCTGAGGTATGCCTGGGAGTGTCTAAGGTGTACCTGGGAGGTCAGGAGGCACCTGGGAGGTTTGAGGTACCTGGGAGTGTCTGAGGTGTACCTGGGAGTGTCTCAGGTGTACCTGGGAGTGTAAGCAAGGCCTGGGAGTGTCAGAGGCATACCTGGGAGTGCCAGAGATGTACCAGGGAGGTCAGTGGTGGTACCAGGAGGTCAGGTACCTGGGAATGTCAGAGGTGTACCTGGGAGTGTCAGAGGTGTACCTGGGAGTGTCGCAGTACCTGGGAGTGCACAGGCATGTGGAATGTCAGAGGTGCACCTGGCAGTGTCAGAGGTGTACCTGGGAGTGTCAGAGGTGTACCTGGGAGTGTCAAAGGTGTACTTGGGAGGCTCAAGAGCACTTGGGAGGTCAGGGGTGTACCAGGGAGTGTCTGAGGAGCACCGGGAGTGTCAGAGGATACCTGGGAGGTCAGGTGTACCTGGGAGTGTCTCAGGTGTACCTGGGAGTATCTCAGGTGTACCTGGGAGTGTCACAGGTGTACCTGGGAGGCCAGAGGTGTACCTGGGAATGTCAGAGATGTACCTGGCAGTGTCAGAGGTGAACCTGGGAGCTCAGAGATGCACCTGGGAGTGTCTGAGGTGTACCTGGGAGTGTCTGAGGTGTACCTGGGAGTGTAAGTGTTGCACCTGGGAGGTTCGGAGGCATACCTGGGAGTGCCAGAGATGTACCAGGAGGTCAGTGGTGTACCTGGGAATGCCAGAGGTGTACCTGGGAGTGTCAGAGGTGTCCCTGGAGTGCCGCAGGTACCTGGGAGTGTCACAGGTGTACGTGGGAATGTCAGAGGTGTACCTGGCAGTGTCAGAGGTGTACCTGGGAGGTCAGAGGTGTACCTGGGAGGTCAGAGGAGATGTAACTGAGAGTATCATGGAGCTACCTGGGAGTCTCAAAGGTGTACTTGGGAGTGTCAGGGGTGTACCAGGGAGTGTCTGAGGAGTACCTGGGAGTGTCGGAGGCATACCTGGGAGGTCAGAGGTGTACCTGGGAGTGGTCAGAGGTGTACCGGAGTGTCTCAGGTACCTGGGAGTATCTCAGGTGTACCTGGGAGGTCAGAGGTGCACCCGTGAGGCAGAGGTGCACTGGGAGTGTCAGAGGTGTACCTGGGAGTGTCGAGAGGCAGCCTGGGAGTGTCACAGGTGCACCTGGGAATGTCAGAGGTACCTGCAGTGTCAGAGGTACCTGGGAGGTCAGAGGAGATGTAACTGAGAGTGTCAAAGGTGTACCTGGGAGCACAGAGGTACCTGAGAAAGTCAGAGGTACCTGACAGAGTCAGCAGTGTACCTGGGAGATGTCAGAGGTGTACCTGGAGTACTATCAGTGGAGTACCTGGGAGGTCAAAGGTGTACTTGGGAGTGTCAGGGTGTACCAGGAGGTGTCTGAGGAGTACCTGGGAGGCCAGAGGCATACCTGGGAGGTCAGGAGGTGGCTCAGAGGTCTCAGGTGTACCTGGGAGTATCTCAGGTGACCTGAGTGTCACAGGCCTGGGAGAGCCAGAGGTGTACCTGGTGAGTGTCAGGAGGGCACCTGGAGAGTCAGAGGTGTACCTGGGAGTGTCGCGGTGTACCTGGGAGGCCACAGGTGTACCTGGGAATGTCAGAGGTGTGCACCTGGCAGTGCCGGAGGAGGTACCTGGGAGGTCAGTGAGTACCTGGGAGTGTCAATGTGTACTTGGGAGGTTGGGGGTGTACCAAGGATTGTCTGAGGAGTACCTGGGAGGTCAGAGGCTACCTGGGAGTGTCAGGGTGTACCTAGGAGTGTCCCAGGTGTACTGGGAGTATCTCAGGTGCACCTGGGAGTGTGAGAGGCACTGAGGTGGAGAGTGCACAGGCAGTGTCAGCAGTGTACCTGGGAGGTCAGCGGTGCACCTGGGAGTGCCAGGAGGCATACCGGGAGTATCAGAGGTACCTGGGAGGCCAGAGGTGTACCCGGGGAGCAAAGTGTTGTACCTGGAGTGTCAGAGGTACCTGGGAGTGTCAGAGGTGACCTGGGAGTATCGGAGGGTTTACCTGGGGAGGCGGGAGATGTACCTGGGAGTCTCGGAGGCGTACCTGGGAGCAAGTCAGAGTGTACCTGGGAGTGTCAGAGGTGTACTGGGAGTGTCAGAGGGCACCTGGGAGGTCGAGGTGGTACCTGGGAGGTCACAGGTACCTGGGAATGTCAGAGGTGTACCCAGCAGTGCCAGAGGTGAACTGGGAGCAAGCCAAGATGAACTGAGAGTGTCAGAGGTGTACCTGGGAGGTCACAGGTGTACCTGGGAGGTCAGAGGTGCACCTGACTGTCGAGCAGTGTATCTGGGAGCAACAGAGGTGTACCTGGGAGCATCAGTGAAGTACCTGGGAGGACAAAGGTGTACTTGGGAGTGCTCAGGGTGCACCTGGCAGTGCTCATGGTGTACCTGGGAGTGTCTCAGGTGTACCTGGGAGGTCTGAGGTGCACCTGGAAGGCCAGAGGTGTACCTGGGAGGTCAGAGGTGTACCTGGGAGTGCCGGGAGTGTTCCTGGTGTCAGGAGGTGTACCTGGGAGTGTCAGGGTGTACCTGGGGAGACAGAGGTACCTGACAGTGTCAGCAGTACCTGGGAGTATCAGAGGTGTACCTGGGAGCATCAGTGGAGACCTGGGAGGTCAAGGTGTACTTTAGGGAGGTCAAGTGCAGGAGTGTCTGAGGAGTACCTGGGAGTGTAGCAGAGGCACCTGGGAGGCTCAGAGGTGTACCTGGGAGGTTCGGAGGTGTACCTGGGAGGTCTCAGGTACCTGGGAGTATCTCAGGCACGGGAGGTCAGAGGTGCACCTGGTGAGGTCAGAGGTGTACCTGGGAGCACAGAGGTGTACCTGGGAGTGTCGAGGTGTTCCGGGAGTGTCACAGGTGTACCCAGAATGTCAGAGGTGTACCTGGCAGCAGAGGTGCACCTGGGAGTGTCAGGAGGAGAGGTAACTGAGTGTCAAAGGTGTACCTGGGAGGTCAGAGGTGTACCCTGGAGTGTCAGAGGTGCACCTGACAGTGTCAAGAGTGTACCTGGGAGTGCAGGGTACCTGGGAGCATCAGTGAGTACCTGGGAGGTCAAAGGTGCAATGGGAGTGTCAGGTACCAGGGAGTGTCTGAGGAGTACCAGGAGTGTCAGAGGCATACCTGGGAGGTCAGGAGGTACCTGGAGTGTCTCAGGTGTACCTGGGAGTATCTCAGGTGTTCCTGGGAGTGTCAACAGGTGTACCTGGGAGTGTCAGAGGTGTACCTGGGAATGTCAGAGGTGTACCTGGGAGATCCAGAGGTGTACCTGGGAGGCCGTGTGTACCTGGGAGTGTCACAGGTGTACCTGGGAATGCCTGGGAGGTACCTGGCAGTGTCAGAGGTGTACCTGGGAGGTCAGGGAGTACCTGGGAGTGTCAAATGTGTATTTGGAGTGTCAGGGGTGTACCAGGATTGTCTGAGAGCACCTGGGAGTGTCAGAGGCATACCTGGGAGGTCAGGGTACCTAGGGAGTGTCTCAGGTGTACTGGGAGTATCTCAGGTGCACCTGGGAGTGCCAGAGGTGTACCTGGAGGTGTGAGAGGGTACATGGCAGTGTCAGCAGTGTACTGGGAATGTCATGTACCTGGGAATGTCAGGCGGTGTACCTGGGAATGTCAGAGGCATACCTGGGAGTATCAGAGGTGTACCTTGGGAGGTCAGAGGTGTACCTGGGAGGTGAGTGTTGTACCTGGGAGTGTCAGAGGTGTACCTGGGAGTGCCAGAGGTACCTGAAGTGCTCAGTGGTGTACCTTGGAATGTCAGAGGTGTACCTGGGAGTGTCTGAGGAACCTGGGAGGTAAGGAGGTGCACCTCGGAGTGTCAGGTGTGTACCAGAGAGTGTCAGAGGAGTACTTGGGAGTGTAAGAGGTTCACTGGTGAGGTCTGAGGTGTACCTGAGAGTGTCAAGGGAGAGAAGTGTAAGAGATGTGCATGGGAGTGTCGGCGGTACCTGGGAGTGTCAGAGAGCACCTAGGGAGTGTAAGGTGTACCTGGGAGTGTCAGAGGTGTACCTGGGAGTATCGGAGGTTTACCTGAGTGTCGGAGATGTACCTGGAGTGTCGGAGGCGTACCTGGGAGTGTCACCTGGGAGTGTCAGAGGTGTACCCTGGGAGTGTCACATGTGTACCTGGGAATGTCAGAGGTGTACCTGGCAGTGTCAGAGGTGTACCTGGGAGTGTCAGAGGAGATGTAACTGAGAGTTCAGAGTTGTACCTGGGAGTGTCAGGAGGTGTACCTGGACAGTGTCAGCAGTGTACCTGGGAGTGTCAGAGGTGTACCTGGAGCATCAGGAGTATCTGGGAGTGTCAAGGTGTACTTGGGAGGTCAGGGGTGTACCAGGAGTGTCTGATGAGTACCTGGTGTCAGAGGTATACCTGGGAGTGTCAGGGGTGTACTGGGAGTGTCTCAGGTATACCTGGGAGTATCTCAGGTGCACTGGGAGTGTCAGAGGTGTACCTGGGAGTGTCAGAGATGTACCTGGGAGTGTCAGAGGTACCTGGGAGTGCAGTGTACCTGGGAGTGTCACAGGTGCACTGGGAATGTCAGGGGTGTACCAGGGATTGTCTGAGGAGTACCTGGGAGTGTCAGAGGGTACCTGGGAGTGTCAGGGGTATACCTGGGAGTGTCTCCAGGTGTACCTGGGAGTATCTCAGATGTACCTGGGAGTGTCAGAGGTGTACTTGGGAGTGTCAGAGGTGTACATGAGCAGTGTCAGCAGTGTACCTGGAGTGTCAGCGGTGTACCTGGGAGTGTCAGAGGTATACCTGGGAGCATCAGAGGTGTACCTGGAGTGTCAGAAGGGTGTACCTGGGAGTGTAAGTGTTGTACCTGGGAGTGTCAGAGGCTGTACCTGGGAGTGCCAGAGGTGTACCTGGAAGTGTCAGTGGTGTACCTGGAATGTCAGAGGTGTACCTGGGAGTGTCTGGAGGTGTACCTGGAGTGTCTGGAGGTGTACCTGGGAGTGTCAGGAGAACTAGGAAGTGTAAGAGGAGTTGGGAGTGTCGGCGTGTACCTGGGAGGTCAGGAGAGTACCTAGGAGTGTTAAAGGTGTTCCTGGGAGTGTCAGAGGTGTACCTGGGAGTATCGGAGGTTTACCTGGGAGTGTCAGAGATGTACCTGGGAGTGTCGGAGGCGTACCTGAGTGTCAGAGGTGTACCTGGGAGTGTCAGAGGTGTACCTGGGAGTGTCACAGGTGTACCTGGGAATGTCAGAGGTGTACCTGGCAGTGTCAGAGGTGTACCTGGGAGTGACAGAGGAGATGTAACTGAGAGTGTCAGAGTTGTACCTGGGAGTGTCAGAGGTGTACCTGGGAGTGTCAGAGGTGTACCTGACAGTGTCAGCAGTGTACCTGAGAGTGTCAGATGTGTACCTGGGAGTATCAGTGAGTACCTGGGAGTGTCAGAGGTATACCTGGGAGTGTCAGGGGTGTACCAGGGAGTGTCTCAGGTGTGCCTGGGAGTGTCTCAGGTGTACCTGGGAGTGTCAGCGGTGTACCTGGGAGTGTCAGTGGTATACCTGGGGTGTCAGGGGTGTACAGAGTGTCTCAGGTGTGGGAGTGTCTCAGGTGCCTGGGAGTGTCAGAGGTGTACCTGGGGACCTGGGAGGTCTCATGGTGTGTACCTGGGAGTATCAGAGGTGCCTGGGAGTGTAAATGTTGTACCTGGTGTCAGAGGTGTACCTGGGAGTGCCAGAGGTGTGACCTGGGAGTGCAGTGGTGTACCTGGGAATGTCAGGAGGTGTACCTGAGAGTGTCTGAGGTACCTGGGAGTGTATGGAGGTTACCTGGGAGTGTCAGGTGTGTACCAGTGAGTGTCAGAGAGCACTGGAGTGTAAGAGGTTTCTGTGATTGTCGGGGTGATGTCCTGAGTGCAGAGGTACCTGGAGTGTCTATGTATGGGAGTGTCTGAGGTGTACCTGGAGTGTCAGGAGGAGAACCAGGAGTGTAGGAGGTGTACCTGGGAGGTGTGGTGTTGTACCAGGGAGTGTCAGAGGATGTGTACCTGGGAGGTCAGAGGTACCTGGGAGGTCTGAGGTGTACCTGGAGTGTCAAAGGTGTGCCTGGAGTGTCAGAGGTGCACCTGGGAGTGTCTGAGGTGTACCCCTGGAGTGTCTGAGGTGTACCTGGGAGTGTCTGAGGTGTACCTCGGAGTGTCTGAGGTGTACCTGGGAGTGTCAAAGGTGTGCCTGGGAGTGTCAGGGGCACCTGGGAGTGTCTGAGGTGTACCCCGGGAGTGTCTGAGGTAACTGGGAGTGTCTGAGGTGGTACCTGGGAGTGTCTGAGGTACCTGGCAGTTTCAGTGGTGTACCTGGGAGTGTCAAGTGGTGTACCTGGGAGTGTTAGAGGTGTACCTGGGAGTGTCAGGGTGTACCTGAGAATGTCAGATGTGTACCTGGGAGTGTCAGAGAGTACCTGGGAGTGTCAGAGGTGTATCTTGGGAGTGTCTGTACCTGGAAGTGCAGAGGTGTACCTGGGAGTGTCAGTGGTGTACCTGGGAGTGTCAGGGTGCCTGGGAGTGTTCAGGTGTGCCTGGAGTGTCTCAGGTGTGCCTGGAAGTGTCTCAGGTGTACCTGGGAGGTCCCAGGGTGTACCTGGGTGTGTCTGACTTGTACCTGGGAGGCAGAGGTGTACCTGGGAGTGTCGGAGGTGTACCAGGGAGTGTCAGGAGTACCTGGGAGGCCAGAGGTGTACCTGGGAGTGTCAGAGGTGTACCTGGGAGATCAGAGGTGCCGGTGGGGTACCTGGGAGTGTAAGGGTGTAACTGGGAGCGCCGGAGGTGAAAGGGAGGTAGATTTATCTGGGAGTGTTCGAGGTGTACTTGGGAGTTTCTGAGGTACCTGGGAGTGTCAAAGAAGTACCAGGGAGCAGCAGACAGTACTCGGAGTGTCAGTGGAGCACCTGGGAGGTCAGAAGTGTACCTGGGAGTGTCAGGGGTGTACCAGAGTGTTAGAGGAGTAACTGGGAGGTCAGGGGTACCTGGAAGTGTCGGGGGTGTACCTGGGAGGTCAGAGGTACCTGGGAGTGTCAGAGGTGCACCTGGTGTCTGAGGCATACCTGGGAGTGTCTATACCTGGGAGGCCGGAGATGTACCTGGGAGTGTCAGAGGAGTGCCTAGGAGTGTTAGAGGTGTACCTGGGAGTGTCAGAGGTGTACCTGCAGGATCGGAGGTTTACCTGGGAGTGTCGGAGATGTACCTGGGAGTGTCGGAGATGTACCTGGGAGTGTCGGAGGCGTACCTGGGAGTGTCGGAGGTACCTGGGAGTGTCGGAGGTGTACCTGGGAGTGTCAGAGGGTGTACCTAGGAGTGTCGAGGTGTACCTGGGAGTGTCACAGGTGTACCTGGGAATGTCAGAGGTGTACCTGCAGTGTCAGGAGGTGTGTACCTGAGGCCAGAGATGTAACTGAGAGTTTCAGAGGTACCTGGGAGGTCAGAGGTGTACCTGGGAGTGTCAGGAGGTGTACCTGATAGTGTCAGCAGTGGTACCTGAGAGTGTCAGAGGTGTACCTGGGAGCATCAGTGAGTACCTGGGAGGTCAAAGGTGTACTTGGAGGACAGGTGTACCAGGGAGTGTCTGAGGAGTACCTGGGAGTGTCAGAGGCATACCTGGGAGTGTCAGGGGTGTACCTGGGAGGTGTCTCAGGTGTACCTGGGAGTATCTCAGGTGTACCTGGGAGTGTCAGAGGTACCTGGGAGTGTCAGAGGTGTACCTGGGAGTGTCAGAGGTGCCTGGGAGTGTCGAGGTACCTGGGAGTGTCAGGGGTGTACCTGGGAATGTAAGATGTGTACCTGGGAGTGTCAGAGGAGTACCTGGGAGTGTCAGGAGGTGTATCTGGGAGTGTTCAGGCGTACCTGGGAGTGTCAGAGGTGTACCTGGGAGTGTCAGTGGTGTACCTGGGAGGTCAGGGGTGTACCTGGGAGTGTCTCAGGTACCTGAGTGTCTCAGGTGTACCTGGAAGTGTCTCAGGTGTACCTGGAGTGTCTCAGGTGTACCTGGGTGTGGTCTGACTGTACCTGGAGCAAGGAGGCACCTGGAGTGTCAGAGGTGTACCTGGGAGTGTCAGAGGTGTACCAGGGAGTGTCAGTGGAGTACCTGGGAGTGTCAGAGGTGTACCTGGGAGTGTCAGAGGTGTACCTGGGAGATTCAGAGGTGTACCTGGGAGTGTCAGGGGTGTACCTGGGAGTGTAAGGGGTGTAACTGGGAGTGTCGGAGGTGTAACTGGGAGTGTGAGATGTGTATCTGGGAGTGTCTGAGGTGTACTTGGGAGTTTCTGAGGTGTACCTGGGAGTGTCAAAGAAGTACCAGGGAGTGTTAGAGCAGTACCTCGGAGTGTCAGTGGAGTACCTGGGAGTGTCAGAAGTGTACCTGGGAGTGTCAGGGGTGAACAAGAGAGTGTTAGAGGAGTAACTGGGAGCAATGGGTGTACCTGAAGTGTCGGGGGTGTACCTGGGAGGTCAGGAGGTGTACCTGGGGAGGTCAGGAGGTGCACCTGGTGTGTCTGAGGCATACCTGGAGTAGGTCCATGGTTTACCTGGGAGTGTCGGAGATGTACCTGGGAGGTCAGAGGAGTGCCTAGGAGTGTTAGAGGTGCACCTGGGAGGCTCAGAGGTACCTGGGAGGATCGGAGGTTTACCTGGGAGTGTCGGATGTACCTGGGAGTGTCGTGGAGATGTACCTGGAGTGTCGGAGGCGTACCTGGCCAGAGGGGTACCTGGGAGTCTCGGAGGTGTACCTGGGAGGTCAGAGGTGTACCTAGGAGTGTCGAGGTTACCTGGGAGTGTCACAGGTGTACCTGGGAATGTCAGAGGTACCTGGCAGTGTCAGAGGTGTACCTGGGAGTGTCAGAGATGTAACTGAGAGTGTCAGCAGTGCACCTGGGAGGTTTGGGAGGTGTACCTGGGAGGATCAGGTGAGCACCTGGGAGGTCAAAGGTGTACTTGGAGACAGGGTACTAGGAGTGTCTGAGGAGTACCTGGGAGTCAGAGGTATGCCTGGGAGGTTAGGTGTACCTGGGAGTGTCTCAGGTGTACCTGGGAGTATCTCAGGTCACCTGGGAGTGTCAGAGGTACCTGGGAGGCTGGGAGGTCAGAGTGCCTGGGGTGTCTGGGGAGGTGTCCTGAGCGCCACAGGTGTAAATGAATGTCAGAGGTACCTGGCAGTGTGAGGTGTACCTGGGAGTGAGGAGGCATACCTGGAGCATCATGTGAGTGGGCCTGGGAGTGTCGAGGTGTACCTGGAGCATTGGTGGAGTGCCTGGGAGTGTCAAGGAGGAATTTTGGAGGCTAGGGTACCAGGGAGTTCTGAGGAGTACCTGGGAGTGTCAGAGGCATACCTGGGAGGCCAGGGGTGTGACTCTTTGGAGCGTCAGGGGTGTACCTGGGAGTGCTCACAGGTGTACCTGGGAATGGAAATAACACGTAACTGAACGAAGCACACTGT
>NW_024716310.1:0-17062 GCF_018991925.1 Homarus americanus | reverse complement strand
GGTTGTTATAATCATGGCCGTGGTTATGGTAACTGGCGGTCGTGGTTATGATCATATCGTGATTGTTGGTAACTGGCGGTCTTGGTTGTTATAATCATGGTTGTGATTGTAATAATCATGGCCGTGGTTGTTGTAATCATCGTCGCGGTTGTTATAATCATGGTCGTGGTTATGATCAAAGTCTTGGTTGCTATAATCATGGTCGTGGGTATTATAATCATGGTCGTGGTTGATATAATCAAGTTCCTCTTTGATATAATCAAAGTCGTGTTTGTTATAATCTTGGTCGTGGTTGATATAATCATGGTCGTGGTTGTTATAATCTTGGTCGTGGTTGTTATAATCTGGCGGTCAGGTGATATGTCTTATCGTGGTTGTTATAATCGAGGTCGTGGTTGTTATAATAATTGTTGTGGTTGTTATAATCATGGTCGTTGTCATGATCATAGCCGTGGGTGTTATAATCATGGTCGTGGTTATTATAATCATGGTCGTGGTTGTAATAATCATGGTTGTGGTTATGATCATAGTCGTGATAATTATAATCATAGTCGTTGTTGTTATAATTATGGTCGTGGCTATGATCATAGTCGTGGTTGTTATAATCATAGTCGTTGTTGTTATAATCATGTTCGTGGTTGTTATAATCATGGTCGTGGTTGTTATAACTGGCGGTCGTGGTTATGATCAAAGTCGTGGTTGTTTGTGTAATCGGCGGTCGTGGTTGGTGATCATAGTCGGGTGTTATAATCATGGTCGTGGTTGTTATAATCATGGTCGCGGTTGTTATAATCATGGTTGTGGTTATGATCATAGTCGTGCTTGTTATAATCATGGTCGTGGTTATGATCATAGTTCTGGTTTTTATAATCATGGTGTGGTTGTTATAATCATGGTCGTGGTTGTTATAACATGGTTGTGGTTGTTATAATCATGGTCGTGGTTGTTATAATCATAGACGTGGTTTTTATAATCATGGTCCTTGTTGATATAATTATGGTCGTGGGTATGATCATAGTCGAGGTTGTTATAATCATGTTCGTGGCTGTGATCATAGTCGTGGTGGTTATAATCATGGTCGTGGTTGTTAGAATCATGGTCGTGGCTATGATCATAGTCGTGATAGTTATAATCATGGTTGTGGTTTCTATAATCATGGTTGTGGGTGTTATAATCATGGTCGTGGTTGTTACAATCATGGTTGTGGTTATGATCATAGTCTTGGTTTTTATAATCATAGTCTTTGTTGTTATAATTATGGTCGTGGCTATGATCATAGTCGTGGTTGTTATAATCATGGTCGTGGCTGATATAATCATGGTCGTGGTTGTTTTAATCATAGTCGTGGTTGTTATAATCATGGCCGTGGTTGTTATAATCATAGTCGTGGTTATGATCATAGTCGTGATTGTTATAATCATGGTCTTGGTTGTTATAATCATGGTTGTGATTGTAATAATCATGGCCGTGGTTGTTGTAATCATCGTCGCGGTTGTTATAATCATGGTCGTGGTTATGATCAAAGTCTTGGTTGCTATAATCATGGTCGTTGGTGTTATAATCATGGTCGTGGTTGATATAATCAAGTTCCTCTTTGTTATAATCAAAGTCGTGTTTGTTATAATCTTGGTCGTGGTTGATATAATCATGGTCGTGGTTGTTATAATCTTGGTCGTGGCTGTTATAATCATGGTCGTGGGTGATATAATCATGGTCGTGGTTTATATAATCGAGGTCGTGGTTGTTATAATAATTGTTGTGGTTGTTATAATCATGGTCGTTGTCATGATCATAGTCGTGGGTGTTATAATCATGGTCGTGGTTGTTATAATAATGGTCGTGGTTGTTATAATCATCGTTGTGGTTATGATCATAGTCTTGGTTTTTATAATCATAGTCGTTGTTGTTATAATTATGGTCGTGGCTATGATCATAGTCGTGGTTTCTATAATCATGGTCGTGGGTGTTATAATTATGGTCGTGGTTGTTATAATCTTGGTCGTTGTTGTTATAATCATGCTCGTGGTTGTTAATCATGGTCATGGTTGTTATAATGATGGTCCTGGTTTCTATAATCATGGTAGTGGGTGTTATAATCATGGTCGTGGTTATGATCATAGTCGTGGTTGTTATAATCATGGTGTGGTTGTTATAATCATGGTCGTGGTTGTTATAACATGATTGTGGTTGTTATAATCATGGTCGTGGTTGTTATAATCATGGTCGTGGCTGATATAATCATGGTCGTGGTTGTTTTAATCATAGTCGTGGTTGATATAATCATGGCCGTGGTTGTTATAATCATGGACGTGGTTATGATCACAGTCGTGATTGTTATAATCATGGTCTTGGTTGTTATAATCATAGTCGTCGATTGTTATAATCATGGCCGTGGTTGTTATAATCATGGTCGTGGTTATGATCATAGTCGTGATTGTTATAATCATGGTCTTGATTGTTATAATCATGGTTGTGATTGTAATAATCATGGCCGTGGTTGTTGTAATCATCGTCGCGGTTGTTATAATCATGGTCGTGGTTATGATCAAAGTCTTGGTTGCTATAATCATGGTCGTGGGTGTTATATTCATGGTCGTGGTTGATATAATCAAGTTCCTCTTTGTTATAATCAAAGTCGTGTTTGTTATAATCTTGGTCGTGGTTGATATAATCATGGTCGTGGTTGTTATAATCTTGGTCGTGGCTGTTAAAATCGCATGCGATATAACTGCGGTCGTGGCTACATAATCGAGGCCGGTTACAGTAATAATTGCTGTGGTTGTTATAATCATGGTCGTGGTCATTATCATAGTCGTGGGTGTTATAATCATGGTCGTGGTTGTTATAATCATGGTTGTGGTTATGATCATAGTCTTGGTTTTTATAATCATAGTCGTTGTTGTTATAATTATGGTCGTGGCTATGATCATAGTCGTGGTTTCTATAATCATGGTCGTGGGTGTTATAATTATGGTCGTGGCTATGATCATAGTTGTGTTTCTTATAATCATGGTCGTGGTTGCTATAATCTTGGTCGTGGTTGTTATAATCATGCTCGTGGTTGTTAATCATGGTCATGGTTGTTATATTGATGGTCCTGGTTTCTATAATCATGGTGGTGGGTGTTATAATCATGGTCGTAGTTGTTATAATCATGGTTGTGGCTATGATCATAGTCGTGGTTGTTATAATCATGGTCGTGGTTATGATCATAGTCGTGGTTGTTATAATCATGGTGTGGTTGTTATAATTATGGTCGTGGTTGTTATAACATAATTGTGGTTGTTATAATCATGGTCGTGGTTGTTATAATCATGGTCGTGGCTGATATAATCATGGTCGTGGTTGTTTTAATCATAGTCGTGGTTGTTATAATCATGGCCGTGGTTGTTATAATCATGGACGTGGTTATGATTACAGTCGTGATTGTTATAATCATGGTTTTGGTTGTTATAATCATAGTCGTCGATTGTTATAATCATGGCCGTGGTTGTTATAATCATGGTCGTGGTTATGATCATAGTCGTGATTGTTATAATCATGGTCTTGATTGTTATAATCATGGTTGTGGTTGTTATAATCATGGTCGTGTTTGTTATAATCATGGTCGTGGTTTCTACAATCTTGGTCGTGGTTGTTATAATCATGGTCGTGGTTGTTATAATCATGGTCGTGGTTTCTACAATCATGGTCGTGGTTGTTATAATCATGGTCGTGGTTGTTATAATCATGATCGTGGTTGTTAGAATCATGGTCGTGGTTATGATCATAGTCGTGGTAGTTAGAATCATGGTCGTTTATGATCATAGTCGTAGGTGTTATAATCATGGCTGTGGGTGATATAATCATTGTCGTAGTTGTTATAATCATAGTCGTGTTCGTTATAATCATGGTCGTAGTTGTTATAATCATAGTCGAGGTTTTTATAATCATGGTCGTTGTTGTTATAATTATGGTCGTGGCTATCATCATAGACGTGGTGGTTATAATCATGGTCGTGGTTGTTAGAATCATGGTCGTGGTTATGATCATAGTCGTGATAATTATAATCATGGTCGTTGTTGTTATAATTATGGTCGTGGCTATGATCATAGTCGTGGTTGTTATAATCATAGTCGTTGTTGTTATAATCATGTTCGTGGTTGATATAATCATGGTCGTGGTTGTTATAATCATGGTCGTGGTTGTTATAATCATGGTCGTGGTTATGATCAAAGTCGTGGTTGTTTGTAATCATGGTCGTGGGTTATGATCATAGTCGGGTGTTATAATCATGGTCGTGGTTGTTAAGCACCGGGCGGTCAAGGGTTGTTATGTTAACTGGGCGGTTGTGTTATGACTATAGTCGGTTGTTATAATCATGGTCGGCTATGATCATAGTTCTGCTGTTATAATCACAGGTGGTGGTTATAATCATGGTCGTGTTGTTATAAATACGGTTGTGGTTGTTATAATCATGGTCGTGGCTGTTATAATCATGGTCGTGGCTGATAATCATGGTTGTGGTTGTTATAATCATAAATGGTTATAATCATACGGTTGGCAGAATCAGTTTCGTGGTTATGATCATAGTCGTGATTGTTATAATCATGGTCTTGGTTGTTATAATCATGGTTGTGATTGTTATAATCATGGCCTTGGTTTTTGTAATCATCGTCGCGGTTGTTATAATCATGGTCGTGGGTGTTATAATCATGGTCATTGTTGATATAATCAAGGTCCTGGTTGTTATAATAAAAGTCGTGTTTGTTATAATCTTGGTCGTGGTTGTTATAATCATGGTCGTGGGTGATATAATCATGGTCATGGTTGTTATAATCGAGGTCGTGGTTGTTATAATAATTGTCTTGGTTGTTATAATCATGGTCGTGGTTGTTATAATCATTGTAGTGGTTGCTATAATCATGGTCGTGCGTGATATGTACATGGTCGTGGTTGTTATAATCGTGGTCGTGGTTGTTATAACCTTGGTCGTTGTTGTTATAATCATGGTCGTGGTTGTTATAATCATAGTCGTGGTTTTTATAATCATGGTCCTTGTTGTTATAATTATGGTCGTGGGTATGATCATAGTCGAGGTTGTTATAATCATGGTCGTGGCTATGATCATAGTCGTGGTGGTTATAATCATAGTCGTGGTCGTTAGAATCATGGTCGTGGCTATGATCATAGTCGTGATAGTTATAATCATGGTTGTGGTTTCTATAATCATGGTAGTGGGTGTTATAATCATGGTCGTGGTTGTTACAATCATGGTTGTGGTTATGATCATAGTGTTGGTTTTTATAATCATAGTCTTTGTTGTTATAATTATGGTCGTGACTATGATCATAGTCGTGATTTCTATAATCATGGTCGTGGGTGTTATAATTATGGTCGTGGCTATGATCATAGTTGTGGTTCTTATAATCATGGTCGTGGTTATTATAATCATGGTCGTGGTTGTTATAATCTTGGTCGTGGTTGTTATTATCATGCTCGTGGTTGTTAATCATGGTCATGGTTGTTATAATCATGGTCCTGGTTTCTATAATCATGGTAGTGGGTGTTATAATCATGGTCGTAGTTGTTATAATCATGGTTGTGGTTATGATCATAGTCGTGGTTGTTATAATCATGGTCGTGGTTATGATCATAGTCGTGGTTGTTATAATCATGGTGTGGTTGTTCTAATCATGGTCGCGGTTGTTTTAACATGGTTGTGGTTGTTATAATCATGGTCGTGGTTGTTATAATCATGGTCGTGGCTGATATAATCATGGTCGTGGTTGTTTTAATCATAGTCGTGGTTGTTATAATCATGGCCGTGGTTGTTATAATCATAGTCGTGGTTATGATCATAGTCGTGATTGTTATAATCATGGTCTTGGTTGTTATAATCATGGTTGTGATTGTAATAATCATGGCCGTGGTTGTTGTAATCATCGTCGCGGTTGTTATAATCATGGTCGTGGTTATGATCAAAGTCTTGGTTGCTATAATCATGGTCGTTGGTGTTATAATCATGGTCGTGGTTGATATAATCAAGTTCCTCTTTGTTATAATCAAAGTCGTGTTTGTTATAATCTTGGTCGTGGTTGATATAATCATGGTCGTGGTTGTTATAATCTTGGTCGTGGCTGTTATAATCATGGTCGTGGGTGATATAATCATGGTCGTGGTTTATATAATCGAGGTCGTGGTTGTTATAATAATTGTTGTGGTTGTTATAATCATGGTCGTTGTCATGATCATAGTCGTGGGTGTTATAATCATGGTCGTGGTTGTTATAATCATAGTCGTTGTTGTTATAATCATGGTTGTGGTTATGATCATAGTCTTGGTTTTTATAATCATAGTCGTTGTTGTTATAATTATGGTCGTGGCTATGATCATAGTCGTGGTTTCTATAATCATGGTCGTGGGTTTTATAATTATGGTCGTGGCTATGATCATAGTTGTGGTTCTTATAATCATGGTCGTGGTTATTATAATCATGGTCGTGGTTGTTATAATCTTGGTCGTGGTTGTTATAATCATGCTCGTGGTTGTTAATCATGGTCATGGTTGTTATAATGATGGTCCTGGTTTCTATAATCATCGTAGTGGGTGTTATAATCATGGTCGTAGTTGTTATAATCATGGTTGTGGTTATGATCATAGTCGTGGTTGTTATAATCATGGTCGTGGTTTTGATCATAGTCGTGGTTGTTATAATCATGGTGTGGTTGTTATAATCATGGTCGTGGTTGTTATAACATGGTTGTGGTTGTTATAATCATGGTCGTGGTTGTTATAATCATGGTCGTGGCTGATATAATCATGGTCGTGGTTGTTTTAATCATAGTCGTGGTTGTTATAATCATGGCCGTTGTTGTTATAATCATGGACGTGGTTATGATCATAGTCGTGATTGTTAAAATAATGGTCTTGGTTGTTATAATCATAGTCGTCGATTGTTATAATCATGGCCGTGGTTGTTATAATCATGGTCGTGGTTATGATCATAGTCGTGATTGTTATAATCATGGTCTTGATTGTTATAAACATGGTTGTGGTTGTTATAATCATGGTCGTGTTTGTTATAATCATGGTCGTGGTTTCTACAATCTTGGTCGTTGTTGTTATAATCATGGTCGTGGTTGTTATAATCATGGTCGTGGTTGTTATAATCATGGCTGGTTGTTATAACTGCGTATCGTGATTACAACTGGCGGTCGTGGTTGATATAATCATAGTCGTGTTTGTTATAATCATGGTCTTGGTTGTTATAATTATGGTCGTGGTTGTTATAATCATGGTCGTGGTTGTTATAATCATGGTCGTGGTTGTTATAATCATGGTTGTGGTTGTTATAATCATAGTCGTGGTTGATATAATCATGGTCGTGGTTGTTAGAATCATGGTTATGGTTGTTATAATCAGAGTCGTGATTGATATAATCATGGTCGTGGTTGTCATAATTGGCGGTCGGCTATCATCACAGACGGTGGTTATAATCGCGGTCGTGGGTTGTTAGAATCATGGGAATGGCTATGATCATAGTCGTGATAGTTATAATCATGGTCGTTGTTGTTATAATTATGGTCGTGGCTATGATCATAGTCGTGGTTGTTATAATCATGGTCGTTGTTGTTAAAATCATGGTCGTGGTTTATACAATTATGGTCCTGGTTTCTATAATCATGGTAGTGGGTGTTATAATCATGGTTGTGGTTATGATCATAGTCGTGGGTGTTATAATCATGGTCGTGGTTGTTATAATCATGGTCGAGGTTGTTATAATCATGGTTGTGGTTATGATCATAGTCGTGGTTGTTATAATCATGGTCGTGGTTATGATAATAGTCGTGGTTGTTATAATCATGGTGTGGTTGTTATAATCATGGTCGTTGTTATGATCAAAGTCGTGGTTGTTTATAATCATGGTCGTGGTTATGATCATAGTCGTGGGTGTTATAATCACGGTGGTGATTGTTATAATCATGGTCGAGGTTGCTATAATTATGGTCGTGGTTGTTATAATCATTTTCGTGGTTATGATCATAGTCGTGATTGTTATAATCATGGTCTTGGTTGTTATAATCATGGTTGTGATTGTTATAATCATGGCCGATGGTTGTTGTAATGATCGTCGCGGTTGTTATAATCATGGTCGTGGGTGTTATAATCATGGTCGTGGTTGATATAATCAAGGTCATGGTTGTTATAATAAAAGTCGTGTTTGTTATAATCTTGGTCGTGGGTGATATAATCATGGTCGTGGTTGTTATAATCGAGGTCGTGGTTGTTAAAATAATTGTCGTGGTTGTTATAACCATGGTCGTGGTTGTTATAATCATAGTAGTGGTTGCTATAATCATGGTCGTGGGTGATATAAATATGGTCGTGGTTGTTATAATCGTGGTCGTGGTTGTTATAACCTTTGTTGTGGTTGTTATAATCATGGTCGTGGCTATGATCATAGTCGTGGAGGTTATAATCATGGTCGTGGTTGTTAAAATCATGGTCGTGGTTATGATCATAGTCGGGATAGTTATAATTATGGTTGTGGTTTCTATAATCATGATAGTGGGTGTTAAATCATGGTCGTGGTTGTTACAATCATGGTTGTGGTTGTTATAATCATGGTCGTGGTTATGATCAAAGTCGTGGTTGTTATAATCATGGTCGTGGTCATTATCATAGTCGTGGGTGTTATAATCATGGTCGTGGTTGTTATAATCATGGTTGTGGTTATGATCATAGTCTTGGTTTTTATAATCATAGTCGTTGTTGTTATAATTATGGTCGTGGCTATGATCCTAGTCGTGGTTTCTATAATCATGGTCGTGGGTGTTATAATTATGGTCGTGGCTATGATCATAGTTGTGGTTCTTATAATCATGGTCGTGGTTATTATAATCATGGTCGTGGTTGTTATAATCTTGGTCGTGGTTGTTATAATCATGCTCGTGGTTGTTAATCATGGTCATGGTTGTTATAATGATGGTCTTGGTTTCTGTAATCATGGTAGTGGGTTTTATAATCATGGTCGTAGTTGTTATAATCATGGTTGTGGTTATGATCATAGTCGTGGTTGTTATAATCATGGTCGTCGTTATGATCATAGTCGTGGTTGTTATAATCATGGTGTGGTTGTTATAATCATGCTCGTGGTTGTTATAACATGGTTGTGGTTTTTATAATCATGGTCGTGGTTGTTATAATCATGGTCGTGGCTGATATAATCATGGTCGTGGTTGTTTTAATCATAGTCGTGGTTGTTATAATCATGGTCCTGGTTATGATCAAAGTCTTGGTTGCTATAATCATGGTCGTGGGTGTTATATTCATGGTCGTGGTTGATATAATCAAGTTCCTCTTTGTTATAATCAAAGTCGTGTTTGTTATAATCTTGGTCGTGGTTGATATAATCATGGTCGTGGTTGTTATAATCTTGGTCGTGGTTGTTATAATCATGGTCGTGGGTGATATAATCATGGTCGTGGTTGTTATAATCGAGGTCGTGGTTGTTATAATAATTGTTGTGGTTGTTATAATCATGGTCGTTGTCATGATCATAGTCGTGGGTGTTATAATCATGGTCGTGGTTGTTATAATCATAGTCGTTGTTGTTATAATCATGGTTGTGGTTATGATCATAGTCTTGGTTTTTATAATCATAGTCGTTGTTGTTATAATTATGGTCGTGGCTATGATCATAGTCGTGGTTTCTATAATCATGGTCGTGGGTTTTATAATTATGGTCGTGGCTATGATCATAGTTGTGGTTCTTATAATCATGGTCGTGGTTATTATAATCATGGTCGTGGTTGTTATAATCTTAATTCGTGGTTATTTATAATCATGCTCGTGGTTGTTAATCATGGTCATGGTTGTTGTGATGGTCTGATTTCTATAATCTTGGTGAGGTGGGTGTTATAATCATAATTATTGAATTGTTATAATCATGGTTGTGGCTATGATCATAGTCGTGGTTGTTATAATCATGGTCGTGGTTATGATCTTGAGTAAATGGTTGTTATAATCATGAATTGGTTGTTATAATTATGGTCGTGGTTGTTTATAACATAATTGTGGTTGTTATAATCATGGTCGTGGTTATTTATAATCATGGTAGGTGGCTGATATAATCATGGTCGTGGTTGTTTTAATCATAGTCGTGGTTTGTTATAATCATGGCCGTGGTTGTTATATCATGGACGTGGTTATGATCGGTCGTTGATTGATATGTCATGAGTAGGTGGTTGTTATAATCATAGTCGTCGATTGTTATAATCATGGCCGTGGTTGTTATAATCATGGTCGTGGTTATGATCATAGTCGTGATTGTTATAATCATGGTCTTGATTGTTATAATCATGGTTGTGGTTGTTATATTCATGGTCGTGTTTGTTATAATCATGGTCGTGGTTTCTACAATCTTGGTCGTTGTTGTTATAATCATGGTCGTGGTTGTTATAATCATGGTCGTGGTTGTTATAATCATGGTTGTGGTTGTTATAATCATGGTCGTGATTGTTAGAATCATGGTCGTGGTTATGATCATAGTCGTGGTAGTTACAATCATGGTCGTGGTTATGATCATGCCCGTGGTTTATGATCATAGTCGGAGGTGTTATAATCATGGCTGTGGGTGATATAATCATTGTCGTAGTTGTTATAATCATAGTCGTGTTCGTTATAATCATGGTCGTAGTTGTTATAATCATAGTCGAGGTTTTTATAATCATGGTCGTTCTTGTTATAATTATGGTCGTGGCTATCATCATAGACGTGGTGGTTATCATCATGGTCGTGGTTGTTAGAATCATGGTCGTGGTTATGATCATAGTCGTGATAATTATAATCATGGTCGTTGTTGTTATAATTATGGTCGTGGCTATGATCATAGTCGTGGTTGTTATAATCATAGTCGTTGTTGTTATAATCAAGTTCGTGGTTGTTATAATCATGGTCGTGGTTGTTATAATCATGGTCGTGGTTGTTATAATCATGGTCGTGGTTATGATCAAAGTCGTGGTTGTTTGTAATCATGGTCGTGGTTATGATCATAGTCGTGGGTGTTATAATCATGGTCGTGGTTGTTATAATCATGGTCGAGGTTATAATCATGGTTGTGGTTATGATCATAGTCGTGGTTGTTATAATCATGGTCGTGGTTATGATCATAGTTCTGGTTGGTGTGGTTGTTATAATCATGGTCGTGGTTGTTATAACATGGTTGTGGTTGTTATAATCATGGTCGTGGTTGTTATAATCATGGTCGTGGCTGATATAATCATGGTCGTGGTTGTTATAATCATAGTCGTGGTTGTTATAATCATGGCCGTGGTTGTTATAATCAGTTTCGTGGTTATGATCATAGTCGTGATTGTTATAATCATGGTCTTGGTTGTTATAATCATGGTTGTGATTGTTATGATCATGGCCTTGGTTGTTGTAATCATCGTCGCGGTTGTTATAATCATGGTCGTGGGTGTTATAATCATGGTCATGGTTGATATAATCACGGTCCTGGTTGTTATAATAAAAGTCGTGTTTGTTATAATCTTGGTCGTGTTTGTTATAATCATGGTCGTGGGTGATATAATCATGGTCATGGTTGTTATAATCGAGGTCGTGGTTGTTATAATAATTGTCGTGGTTGTTATAATCATGGTCGTGGTTGTTATAATCATTGTAGTGGTTGCTATAATCATGGTCGTGCGTGATATATACATGGTCGTGGTTGTTATAATCGTGGTCGTGGTTGTTATAACCTTGGTCGTTGTTGTTATAATCATGGTCGTGGTTGTTATAATCATAGTCGTGGTTTTTATAATCATGGTCCTTGTTGTTATAATTATGGTCGTGGGTATGATCATAGTCGAGGTTGTTATAATCATGGTCGTGGCTATGATCATAGTCGTGGTGGTTATAATCATAGTCGTGGTCGTTAGAATCATGGTCGTGGCTATGATCATAGTCGTGATAGTTATAATCATGGTTGTGGTTTCTATAATCATGGTAGTGGGTGTTATAATCATGGTCGTGGTTGTTACAATCATGGTTGTGGTTATGATCATAGTCTTGGTTTTTATAATCATAGTCTTTGTTGTTATAATTATGGTCGTGGCTATGATCATAGTCGTGGTTTCTATAATCATGGTCGTGGGTGTTATAATTATGGTCGTGGCTATGATCATAGTTGTAGTTCTTATAATCATGGTCGTGGTTATTATAATCATGGTCGTGGTTGTTATAATCTTGGTCGTGGTTGTTATTATCATGCTCGTGGTTGTTAATCATGGTCATGGTTGTTATAATCATGGTCCTGGTTTCTATAATCATGGTAGTGGGTATTATAATCATGGTCGTAGTTGTTATAATCATGGTTGTGGTTATGATCATAGTCGTGGTTGTTATAATCATGGTCGTGGTTATGATCATAGTCGTGGTTGTTATAATCATGGTGTGGTTGTTATAATCATGGTCGCGGTTGTTATAACATGGTTGTGGTTGTTATAATCATGGTGTGGTTGTTATATAATCATGGTCGTGGCTGATATAATCATGGTCGTGGTTGTTTTAATCATAGTCGTGGTTGTTATAATCATGGCCGTGGTTGTTATAATCATAGTCGTGGTTATGATCATAGTCGTGATTGTTATAATCATGGTCTTGGTTGTTATAATCATGGTTGTGATTGTAATAATCATGGCCGTGGTTGTTGTAATCATCGTCGCGGTTGTTATAATCATGGTCGTGGTTATGATCAAAGTCTTGGTTGCTATAATCATGGTCGTTGGTGTTATAATCATGGTCGTGGTTGATATAATCAAGTTCCTCTTTGTTATAATCAAAGTCGTGTTTGTTATAATCTTGGTCGTGGTTGATATAATCATGGTCGTGGTTGTTATAATCTTGGTCGTGGCTGTTATAATCATGGTCGTGGGTGATATAATCATGGTCGTGGTTTATATAATCGAGGTCGTGGTTGTTATAATAATTGTTGTGGTTGTTATAATCATGGTCGTTGTCATGATCATAGTCGTGGGTGTTATAATCATGGTCGTGGTTGTTATAATCATAGTCGTTGTTGTTATAATCATGGTTGTGGTTATGATCATAGTCTTGGTTTTTATAATCATAGTCGTTGTTGTTATAATTATGGTCGTGGCTATGATCATAGTCGTGGTTTCTATAATCATGGTCGTGGGTTTTATAATTATGGTCGTGGCTATGATCATAGTTGTGGTTCTGGCACGCGAAGTCGCAAGTTGGGTTATAATCAAGCGGTCGTGGCTGTTAAGTAATCTTGGCCGTGGCCGTTACAATCATGCTCGTGGTTGTTAATCATGGTCATGGTTGTTATAATGATGGTCCCGGTTTCTATAAATCATCGTGAAAGGGTGCTGTTGCAATCATGGTCGTAGTTGTTATAATCTGGCGGTTGTGGTTATGATCATAGTCGTGGTTGTTATAATCATGGTCGTGGTTTTGATCATAGTCGTAAAGGCTGTTATAATCATGGTGTGGTTGTTATAATTGGCGGTCGTGGTTGTTATAAATACGGTTGTGGGTTAAGTATAACTGGCGGTCGTGGTTGTTATAATCATGGTCGTGGCTGATATAACGGTCGTGGTTGTTTTAATCATAGTCGTGGCTGTTATAATCCATGAAGCTGTTGTTATAATCATGGACGTGGTTATGATCATAGTCGGATTGTTAAAATAATGGTCTTGGTTAGCGATATAATCATAGTCGTCGATTGTTATAATCATGGCCGTGGTTGTTATAATCATGGTCGTGGTTATGATCATAGTCGTGATTGTTATAATCATGGTCTTGATTGTTATAATCATGGTTGTGGTTGCTATAATCATGGTCGTGGTTGTTATAATCATGGTCGTGGTTTCTACAATCATGGTCGTGGTTGTTATAATCATGGTCGTGGTTGTTATAATCATGGTCGTGGTTGTTATAATCATGGTTGTGGTTGTTATAATCATGGTCGTGATTGTTAGAATCATGGTCGTGTTTATGATCATAGTCGTGGTAGTTACAATCATGGTCGTGGTTATGATCATGCCCGTGGTTTATGATCATAGTCGTAGGTGTTATAATCATGGCTGTGGGTGATATATTCATTGTCTTAGTTGTTATAATCATTGTCGTGTTCGTTATAATTAATATTCGTAGTTGTTATAATCATAGTCGTGGTTTTTATAATCATGGTCGTTGTTGTTATAATTATGGTCGTGGCTATCATCATAGACGTGGTGGTTATAATCATAGTCGTGGTTGTTAGAATCATGGTCGTGGTTATGATCATAGTCGTGATAGTTAGAATCATGGTCGTTGTTGTTATAATTATGGTCGTGGCTATGATCATAGTCGTGGTTGTTATAATCATGGTCGTTGTTGTTAAAATCATGGTCGTGGTTTATACAATTATGGTCCTGGTTTCTATAATCATGGTAGTGGGTGTTATAATCATGGTTGTGGTTATGATCATAGTCGTGGGTGTTATAATCATGGTCGTGGTTGTTATAATCATGGTCGAGGTTGTTATAATCATGGTTGTGGTTATGATCATAGTCGTGGTTGTTATAATCATGGTCGTGGTTATGATAATAGTCGTGGTTGTTATAATCATGGTGTGGTTGTTATAATCATGGTCGTTGTTATGATCAAAGTCGTGGTTGTTTATAATCATGGTCGTGGTTATGATCATAGTCGTGGGTGTTATAATCACGGTGGTGATTGTTATAATCATGGTCGAGGTTGCTATAATTATGGTCGTGGTTGTTATAATCATTTTCGTGGTTATGATCATAGTCGTGATTGTTATAATCATGGTCTTGGTTGTTATAATCATGGTTGTGATTGTTATAATCATGGCCGATGGTTGTTGTAATGATCGTCGCGGTTGTTATAATCATGGTCGTGGGTGTTATAATCATGGTCGTGGTTGATATAATCAAGGTCATGGTTGTTATAATAAAAGTCGTGTTTGTTATAATCTTGGTCGTGGGTGATATAATCATGGTCGTGGTTGTTATAATCGAGGTCGTGGTTGTTAAAATAATTGTCGTGGTTGTTATAACCATGGTCGTGGTTGTTATAATCATAGTAGTGGTTGCTATAATCATGGTCGTGGGTGATATAAATATGGTCGTGGTTGTTATAATCGTGGTCGTGGTTGTTATAACCTTTGTTGTGGTTGTTATAATCATGGTCGTGGCTATGATCATAGTCGTGGAGGTTATAATCATGGTCGTGGTTGTTAAAATCATGGTCGTGGTTATGATCATAGTCGGGATAGTTATAATTATGGTTGTGGTTTCTATAATCATGATAGTGGGTGTTAAATCATGGTCGTGGTTGTTACAATCATGGTTGTGGTTGTTATAATCATGGTCGTGGTTATGATCAAAGTCGTGGTTGTTATAATCATGGTCGTGGTCATTATCATAGTCGTGGGTGTTATAATCATGGTCGTGGTTGTTATAATCATGGTTGTGGTTATGATCATAGTCTTGGTTTTTATAATCATAGTCGTTGTTGTTATAATTATGGTCGTGGCTATGATCCTAGTCGTGGTTTCTATAATCATGGTCGTGGGTGTTATAATTATGGTCGTGGCTATGATCATAGTTGTGGTTCTTATAATCATGGTCGTGGTTATTATAATCATGGTCGTGGTTGTTATAATCTTGGTCGTGGTTGTTATAATCATGCTCGTGGTTGTTAATCATGGTCATGGTTGTTATAATGATGGTCTTGGTTTCTGTAATCATGGTAGTGGGTGTTATAATCATGGTCGTAGTTGTTATAATCATGGTTGTGGTTATGATCATAGTCGTGGTTGTTATAATCATGGTCGTCGTTATGATCATAGTCGTGGTTGTTATAATCATGGTGTGGTTGTTATAATCATGCTCGTGGTTGTTATAACATGGTTGTGGTTTTTATAATCATGGTCGTGGTTGTTATAATCATGGTCGTGGCTGATATAATCATGGTCGTGGTTGTTTTAATCATAGTCGTGGTTGTTATAATCATGGTCCTGGTTATGATCAAAGTCTTGGTTGCTATAATCATGGTCGTGGGTGTTATATTCATGGTCGTGGTTGATATAATCAAGTTCCTCTTTGTAATAATCAAAGTCGTGTTTGTTATAATCTTGGTCGTGGTTGATATAATCATGGTCGTGGTTGTTATAATCTTGGTCGTGGTTGTTATAATCATGGTCGTGGGTGATATAATCATGGTCGTGGTTGTTATAATCGAGGTCGTGGTAGTTATAATAATTGTTGTGGTTGTTATAATCATGGTCGTTGTCATGATCATAGTCGTGGGTGTTATAATCATGGTCGTGGTTGTTATAATCATGGTCGTAGTTGTTATAATCATGGTTGTGGTTATGATCATAGTCTTGGTTTTTATAATCATAGTCGTTGTTGTTATAATTATGGTCGTTGCTATGATCATAGTCGTGGTTTCTATAATCATGGTCGTGGTTGTTATAATCATGGTCAAGGTTGTTATAATCATGGTTGTGGTTATGATCATAGTCGTGGTTGTTATAATCATGGTCGTGGTTATGATCATAGTTCTGGTTGTTATAATCATGGTGTGGTGGTTATAATCATGGTCGTGGTTGTTATAACATGGTTGTGGTTGTTATAATCATGGTCGTGGTTGTTATAATCATGGTCGTGGCTGATATAATCATGGTCGTGGTTGTTATAATCATAGTCGTGGTTGTTATAATCATGGCCGTGGTTGTTATAATCAGTTTCGTGGTTATGATCATAGTCGTGATTGTTATAATCATGGTCTTGGTTGTTATAATCATGGTTGTGATTGTTATGATCATGGCCTTGGTTGTTGTAATCATCGTCGCGGTTGTTATAATCATGGTCGTGGGTGTTATAATCATGGTCATGGTTGATATAATCACGGTCCTGGTTGTTATAATAAAAGTCGTGTTTGTTATAATCTTGGTCGTGTTTGTTATAATCATGGTCGTGGGTGATATAATCATGGTCATGGTTGTTATAATCGAGGTCGTGGTTGTTATAATAATTGT
>NW_024716309.1:0-24689 GCF_018991925.1 Homarus americanus | reverse complement strand
GGACGACAACATCAACACTCGGGGAAGTCCACGGCGGTAGAGGCGAATGAAAAGTGATTGATAGATTTGTAAACAAAGGGGCACAGCAGTAGGTGTTAACATCTTCGAATTTAAAAATTTTCAATATAGCTAATTTTTTATTTGTGTGATCTGTTTTTTTTTCCAAGTAGGTCATTGTCCGTACAACTCTCTTTTGTGCAGTAACCAGAGATTATGTTTTTGAAGAGCTAGAGGCCCCCCCCCCCCATGCTGTGTGACAGTGTATCAGGTGTTGGTAAACAAGATCATGATAGATTTCTTTCATTGCTGTGACAGTGAGTGACTGTCGAGTGTGATACAGACTATTAAAAAAAACCCAACTTCTTTCAATATTATGAGTTACTAGGCATCAATTAGAGAGTTTGAAAATCTTTCATTCACACGTAATTGTCAAAATATAAATCATATAAAAGTAGCATAGAAAAAAAATTCTTTGCTGACCTTAAGCATAAATCAAGTACTATTTATTAACAGAGACCTTGTTAAGCTGTAAAAATACGCCGTTGTACCTTATATTTCTTAAGTAATCCCTTATGAATTGTGTAAGGGGGATAGCGCGAACGCAGTCCCCCGCTAACAAAAATTGCGCACTCGAGTTAACCACATTTGGGTTAATCGCAAGGGTCAGCATCACCGGAGTGCAATGGTGAGCCTCGCCCTGGGAAAACCGCCTTCGTGATCACGGTATCTCCTGTGCCAGGTAAGTATGCCCTGAATTGTTCATCCTAAACCCTAACCTAACTTGACTGACTATCATTGTGCTGAACCATCTCTCTTATGTTATTGATTTAAATTTATAAACCAATTATATGATAACTTTTTATATAATTCGTAATATGCTAAAATAAAAATTGTCACATTAAAAGTGAGTGGCATATGATGGAAATAAACAAGTTTGGCTTTATAAACTATTCATTTCCATCAAAACACAAACATACGGGGTTAGAAAATTTTAACTATTGATAATTTGTTCGCGTTTTTCTTGTGTCTAATTCAATATGATTTCCCATTAGATCCAAAATAAAGTAATTAATAGTATCTCAACCATCAACTTTAGATTGATTTGCCAGGATAAGTTTGTATAGAGGTAAGCCAAGTTTTCTTCTGTAGCAAATTGATCCTGAAGTTTCTTCCTCTCACAATTAAGTCGTTTGGGATATTGCTTATGTACTTTATCTATTAATTATGAGGAACTTGCTATCCAGTGAGGGCTATCCCTCCTAATATAAAACTGAACATTGTGGAAATACTTTATTTGGCATAGTAATGAGATCAATATAGCCCAGAATCATTTTATTGGAAAATTGACTAATCAAACTAGAAATTGATACAATTCCAAACTTTCTACAATTATATGCAATAAATATTTATACTTGTGTAAGCATTTTACAAATACTTCAGGAACTACTTCTCTGGGCGGAGCTTCATTTTTTCATGAAGGTTGGCATACACGGTTCATAAAGTAATTGTCTCAATCATTTAGGCACTATCATTTTTAGTGCAATTTATACTTTTCATAATGCAACGGAAATTAGTTTTCCAGCTTCTATGTAAAAAATAAAATAACAAAAACAGCGGGTGTATTGTTGGTATCATAGTTAAAAAACATTGGCAACCGGCGTATCTCTTCATGGGGAAAGTACAGTGTAGGGTATGCGTCCTTCAGTCTGTCCCTCAAACATGCCAGTTTCTTCCTTCACTAACACTGGTCAATAATGTTCATAAAGAAAAAAGAAAGAAAGAATGAAAGAAAGAAAGAATGAAAGAAAGAAATAACGAACAAAAGTGATTTTTTTTTAAGATTAAGGAAAACTAAAAATTGTAAATGGTAATATAACAATGAAGTGTAAAGAATAGTATAATAATTGGTAATTCAATTACGGATTTTGTTATTATAGATTACTAGTGTTGATGCATAAGGAGTTTGACTGTTTATCTGCAAACAGAACTCGAGATAAATTCTTGTTGCACCAATTTAAAACTAAAGTAAGGTTATTGTGTAATGTGCATTGCTTTGATTGCAACACAGCAATCGTCATCGCTTCTCGGCCTTTTCGCTAAGATCAAAGTGTAGTATCTGTTCTTATCAGCTTAATGGAGAGTACATAATCAGTGTTCTTTTTTACATAGAAGGAAGAGCACAGATTTGGACTTTCTGGGGGTGAAAGTAACAGAGTTACTCCTTTGTTGTTTTAGGTGGCGAGCAGGGAACCCAGTATTTCACCATTGCTGTGGTTATTACTAATACCATGCAGTGAGAGAAAACATACCGGGGGGGCCTGCAAAGCCCCAAACCTGGTCCCACGGGACCCCACGTGGGTGCTTCTCACACGTGGCTATTCCCTCCTCTCTGTACTTCCTTACTTCGTACTGGCTGAGGGACCTGCACTCATAGAAGTGTATTCGTCCCAAAGTCCCTCCCCGGTAAACCATCACCTTGCGATCGAGTGGGTTTGTGATGGCGAAAGGGAGGTCGGTACACAACTCTCGGCCGATCCTCCAGGAATACCGTGATAGTGCGGGTACACCCTGGTAAGGGGGTTGTCATGTGTGTGTGGGTGTTCGTGTGGGTAAAGCAAGATGGACGACGAAGAGCCAAGGGGAAGAAACGAAGGAGATCGCCAGCCGGAAAGAAGAAACCGAATGCTGACCATATGGTTCCCTGCACCACCATCCTTCAAATGCACAGAGAGGACGCAGGGATGCCCATGGGAATGTGCGTCATCGGGGTGGTCTGGCTGCAAGCAATCACTAGTCCGACATCTAAAGGAAGCCCACAACAAGAAAATCAACGAATATATGAACATGTGTGCAGGGTGCTATCTGGTACTGACTATCCGGCCAAGCAATCACACGTGCATCCTCAACAGGCAGATGAGGGAGGAGCAAAGGGTTCCCCATTTTCGTTCCAGTGCGACGTGCAATACTGCCACTACTCTGCCCCAACAAAGAGAGGATTGAATAACCACAAGGTAGCAACACATGTACGGCAGTGGAGGAGGAGAGACAACCAACGTCAGGCGGAGCAACGACAGGGGAACCAACAGGCTGAAGGCAATCCAGCAAGCGCCCAGCCCTCACAGGAAGTTGGGGAAAATAGGGATAACGAGCAGAGGGAGCAGCCACAGAATTACGAGCAACAGCAGCAAAGAGAAACACAAGGGCAACGAGAAAGGCACAGATGGACACCTCCACCCAGGGATGGAGAAGTGGAAGGACCAGAGACACCACGCCCCGTCTCTGGGAGAAGTACACCAGTGTCACCACTGAGCCCAGACGATCAAGAAACGCGACTGAGGTCGATAACGCCGAGCCAGCTGCTCCAAAATGAACCCTCACCAAGAGAGGAATCACAGCACCCAGGGGACCTGACACCCCTCTTGCACATGCCAAGAATGCCACTGTCACCTCTAAGCCCCGATGAAGAACATGGTGGAGACAGTACCCAAACAGGGGAACAGATAATGCAAAGTCAAGAAACAAATGAAGGAAGCCAAAGTAATCTCAGTGAATCCCCTACACCACTATCGCAAAGTGAAGCAACTCAAACACTAAGTGGTGAAGGCAACATACAGGAGCAGATTGGCATAACTCCTGAACCAAATGAAGAGCGAGATGAAGCTGAGGAGACATGGACACTGGAGCCGTTTCTGGGCACAGTGTATGAGATCCAGCGGAACCCGGACTGGGCAAGATTTGAAGAAGTACTGATTGAGATCGAGGTAGCAATACAAGCGGCAAACAGGATAAACATCTCTCAAGGACAGAACACGACCAGGAAAATCACCGATGCCAATGATTGCAAACAGATCCAGAGGCTGTACAAATACAACCGTCGCCGAGCAATACGGCTAATTGCCGATGGGAACGGCGCAAGATGTGAAATTAGCAAGGAGAGAATAGAGGAACACTTCCAACAAATGATGGTTGAAAAGGATTGTGACCTAAATACCGTGGAGCACATTCCCGAACCGCCAGACGACAGACCAGAGATGGAAATGCAGCCCTTCACAGAGAAGGAAGTATTTACAAAACTAGCAGCAGCAGAGAATTCGTCACCAGGTGAAGACAGAATATCATATGAGAACTGGAGAAAGGCTGACCCAAGCTGCCGAGTTATGGCAGCCATATTCAACGTGTGTCTGAGAGCCAAGAGAATACCAGTCTCCTGGAAACGATACAGAACAATACTTGTCCCCAAAAAAGGTGGTAACCCAGAAGTCGTTTCTAATTGGAGGCCTATAACACTGAGCCGCACAATATACAAGGTGTACACGGGATGCCTCACAGCACGACTCAGAAGGTGGCTCGTTGACAACGAGGTACTGTGCGCTGCACAGAAAGGATTCATGCCAAGTGATGGGGTGATAGAACACAACTACATACTTCAACATCACATGGACGATGCACGACGGAACAATGGCGATACCTGCATAGCAGCACTCGACTTGACCAATGCATTTGGCTCAGTGTCACTGGACCTCATTAAAAGAGCGCTCAACCGTATAGGGGTGGGACGGGATTTTGAAACAGTAGCAGGAGACATCATCAGTGGCAAGACGACAAGAATACTAACAAAGGAAGGAGAAACAGAAGAGATACCAGTGCAATGCGGTGTGCAACAGGGGTGCCCAATAAGTGGTCTCCTGTTCAATATAGCGGTCGAACCACTGTTGCGGAAAATCGCGGCCGAAGGAATGATACTGGACCAACAGCACAAGCACCCATGCTTAGCATATGCAGACGATATAACCATCATTACAAAACAGCAAGATAATCTACAGCAACTCCTCTACATAGCAACAGAACAATGCAATATGATGGGACTGGACCTAAATTCTAGCAAAAGCTCATCATTGCACCTGTCTGGACGAAGACCTCGAGGAATGCGCCAGACACAGTTCTACGTGGGAGAAACGCCCATCCAATGGAAGAGCGATGGCGAAGCAACGCTCTTCTTGGGACGACCAGTTGGGTTCCATCTTCTGCCAAACATCCAAACAGTAGAGGAACTAATGCAACTCGGGACCAAAATACTGACAAGCAAGCTAGCACCGTGGCAGAGAATAGATGCAGTCAAGACATTCATGTTCCCGGCAGGAGTGCATGCAATGAGGACTTGGCAACTGAGGAAAACTGACTGGGCACACCTGGACACCGAAATGAAGACAATGCTTAAACACACGCTACATCTACCGTCAAGAGCGTCGAATGAGTACTTGTACGGAAGCAGTAAAGCTGGAGCGTGTGGTGTCCCACTCGCGGCAGAAGACTCTGACATTTTCCTGGTGGATACCGCATATAAATTACTCACGTCACCGGATCCTGACGTCAGGGAAATAGCCAGAGAAGAATGCCGGCGAGTGGCAACAATGACAACACGACAGGAGCCAAGCATGACCGACGCATGCAGGTACTTAACACAGGGAGAGATGCAAACGCGAGGAGGAGACCACCAAACCATCTGGTCTAGAGCCAGGTGTGCCTCAGGCCGAATGGGGGTTTCCTGGATAGCAGAGGGAAGAGACAACATCAAGATAAAATGCACGGACTCCATCATTGAAGAAAAAGATAGAAGGAAGGTAGCCAAAACCATCCGGAGCCAGCGACGACAGATGAGAGATGAAGTTCTGCAGAATAAGCCTGACCAAGGGAAAGTGATGAAGCTCGTAGCACAAGAGAGAGCATCATCAGCATTTGTTCGAAATGGAGCGTATACAACCTTCGCAGACTGGCGTTTCATACACCGAGCAAGACTGAACCTACTCCCCGTCAATGGAGCGAAGCGAGGCCAGAATAGGGATCGGAGATGTCGTCGGTGCAATAGAGAAGAAACGCTCCCACATGTAGTAAACCACTGCATGATACACTCTCGAGCCATGCAAAAGCGACATAATGCCCTGGTGGATAGAGTACGAAAAGCCGCAGAAGGTCGACATTGGAAGGTCATGTCGGCAAATGAACGAGTACCAGGAGCAGCAGACAATGGACGTCCAGACCTGGTGATTGAAAAGAACCGAGAAGTGATCCTGATCGACGTCACCTGCCCATTCGAGAATGGACAAGAGGCATTTAAAGAAGCAAGACTGAGGAAAGAAGAAAAGTATGCAGAACTGGCAGCAGAGATGAGAAGACAATACCAGCAGGTGAAGGTGGCTGCATTCATAGTGGGACCCCTGGGAGCATACGACCCGGAGAACGAGAAGCTGATGAAGAGACTGGCATCAAAGGGATACCTGCGCCTCTTCAGGAAACTGTGTGTAAGTGATGCCATTCGCTGGTCGAGAATGATTTATATAGAACATACCTCAGGGGCTAGACAGTATGTAGGGTGAAATAAACCCAAAGTCAAGATAGAAGAAAGAATAGGTTCTAGTTAGTGGAATAGGAACACTATGTATAAAATGTAATAGATAGTCAGCCAATTGTCACAAATTACTGGAATACCCAAACTATTGTAAATAAAAAACAATGTATCATTCTTTTAAATAAAATCTGTTCTTATCAGCTTAATATCTGATACGATCCCCATGTGGGATCTTCGATATTAAACTGATTTTTGGATCATGGCGAAGTGCTAGGGGCTTGCTCCAGCTTTACCGCGGATTGGCCCGGTATTGCAGTATCTCCGGGATCGGTCCACTCCCCATGGGGAGAAATTAAAGCAAATATATTACATTTTATTTAAAGATGGCCAAGGGCATATAATGTCTTATAATCGCTGTATATATGTCACGGTCAGACACAGGTGCGACTTCTTTCTGGGTTGCAAAAAAGCAGGATGTAATTGTCCGTTTATTCGGTCCTTGGTAGGTTACAATATGCGGAGTTACACATGCATGAGTATGATGTGACAAACATGGATAAGAGGTGTGTTAGGACCTGGCAAGGATAACGTTGGATATAACATTAGGATAAGTTCAGGCTCATTTCACAACATGAGTACAGTTAATATTTTGAAGTTCTCTATGAGGACATAACACTCCTTTTTTCTGTCTCAATCAAAGTTTTTAATCTCAAAAAAATGTCTCGATATTATACTGGAAAAAATTTAGATTAACACGTTTTCCTAACAGACTATTAAAAACTTCTTTCAGTATTATGAGTTACTAGGCATCAATTGGAGAGTTTGAAAATCTTTTCATTCACACAAAATTGTCAAAATACAAATCATGTAAAAGTAGCGTAGAAAAAAATTCTTCGCTGACGCTTAAGCATAAATCAAGTACTATTTATTAACAGAGATCTTGTTAAGCGGTGCAAATACGCCGCTGCACCTTACTTTATATTTCGTTTAGAGTCCCTTATGATATGTATAAGGGGGATAGCGCGAACGCAGTCCCCCGCTAACAAAAATTGCACACCCGAGTTAACCACATTTGGGTTAATCGCAAGGGTCAGCATCACCGGAGTGCAATGGTGAGCCTCGCCCTGGGAAAACCGCCTTCGTGATCACGGTATCTCCTGTGCCAGGTAAGTATGCACGAACATGATCATCCTGAACCCTAACCTTACTTGACTGACCATCATTGCGCTGAACCTTCTTTTTTATGTTATTTACCTCATTTTGCAAACAAATAAAATGATTACTCTTTCTATAATTCGTAGTATGCTAAAATAAAAATTTCCAAATTAAAAATAAGAGCATGTGATAGAAATAAACAAGTTTGGCTTTATAAACTTTATTCATTTACAAACATACTGGGCTAGAAAATGTTACCTATTGATATTTATTTTCGCGTTTTTCTTGTGTCTAAATCAAGATGATTTCAAATTAGATCCAAAATAAAGTAATTAATAGTATCTCAACCACCATCTTTAGATTGATTTGCCAGGATAAGTTTGTTAAAGTATAGAGGTAAGCCAAGTTTTCTTCTATCTCAAATTGACCTTAAGTTTCTCCCTCTCACGATTAAGTCGTTTGGGGTATTACTTATAATATCAATTATGAGGAACTTGCTATCTAGTGAGGGCTATCCCTCCTAATATAAAATGAACATTGTGGAACTACTTTCTTTGGTATAGTATCAAGATCAATATAGCCCAGTTTCATTTTATTGGGAAATTGACTAATAACCAAACTAGAAATTGATACAATTCCAAATTTTCAATTCAATTTCAATTTCAATTGTTTATTCCTTGATAGAGGAAGCGGGATCCTAGTGCTGTCACTAGGTACCCCTGTACAATGACACCAGAATCATCTGGCAAGTGTGAAAAGTATATACAGTATAAATATTATAAAGGGGCTTACTAAAGCCTAAGGAAGGAAGGATGTTCCTTTAACACATAATTAATATTATTTACAAAATATCTGGCCAGTATTGGGAGGATCATCGTGTCTCCGTCAGGGGGTCGTGGAGTGGTGGTCCAGCAGGCGTCACGGAAGCGTTGTGTGTGGGGACATCTTAGGAGGTAGTGGATAAGGGTGCGGCTGTCGGGTCTTCTGCATAACGCACAAGAGCGTTGCTCAGGGGATGTGGGGATACCAATCTCCCAAGCAAAGTCATACCCGATGATGATACGGGCAGCAATCACGTCCCCCTTCCGCGACCCTTTCCCGTAGACGTACGAGAAGTCAGGAAGTTTACGGAGGACATCGTACCATGTGGGCGGGGAGTCCAGGGGGATGGCTGCTTCCCGAGCTTCTCTCTGTTTGCGGCGGATTTGGGTCCTAATCTGTAAGAGTGTTCGAGGAACAACGTAGTCAGGTGTGGCCTTGTTGCAGCCAGTCTTGGCAAGGTCATCTGCTGCCTCATTCCCCAAGATACCGACATGACTAGGTATCCATAGGAATGTCACAGGACGGCCTTCATCCTGAAGTGTGGATGTTAACCCTCGTATTCGGAGGATGAGGTCCTTATTTTCCCCAGATCCAAATGCGATCCCGTCGAGAGCAGACCTGGAATCGCAGCAGACAAGCAAGGGGCAGAAACCATCTGCTTCTTCCTCAGCGAGAAGGGCAGCAAGGAGGGCTATTAGTTCAGCCTGAGTGGAGGATGCCCCGTCAGAAACTCTGAGAGACAGTTTGATAGGCTCAGGGGCATGAGGACGGGAGATGTAGACACCAGCCCCGGCCCTACCTGTAGCGGGGTCAACAGAACCATCAGTGTAGAGGACGACCCTACCTGGGGACCAGTGAGCGATCCTGGAGAGGTGGTATTTGCAGAGAATAACAGGGTTCACCTGGGATTTCGGGAGCGGTCCACCGAGGGCAATCACTTCAGGTTGAAAATCCAGCCAGGGAGAAGGAGACGAACCAACAGCAGGGGTGACAACAATATCAGGCAGGAGGTCGTGTTCCTGAAGGGCTCGGATGAGTGACCCTCGCCACTGTCTTCTAGATGGAGGTCGGTCTCGGACAGCAGTAGTCAAGTTGGTTTGGACATAGTTGCCCCTAGGATCCCGTAGAATGGAAACGGCAGTTTTTAGGTAAAACTCCTGGACACGATCCTGTAAGGGGGAAAGACCAAGTTCGGTATATAGAGAAGTAGAGCGTGTCCACTGAGGAGCCCCAAGGATGATACGAGCAGCTTTCCTCTGGATAACTTCGAGACGGTTGACAGCAGTCCGACTAATGTTGACGAGGGCAGGGGCGGCGTAGTCAACACAGGAACGGACAAAAGACTTGTACATGGTGAGAAGTACAGGGATGCTGGCACCAAGGGAACCCCTGCACATGGTAGAGAGGGGAGCGAGACGCCGAAAACATATGTCTCGAAGATAGCGGACTTCAGGGATCTGACAACGTGTGCGAGTTACATACACACCCAGGTATTTTGTCTCATTAACCCAGTCCAAGGGCGTTCCTGATAAGAAAAGGGGTGGAGGTACAACACGACCGTGCCACATGGCTTTTGTTTTCGCAGTTGAAAGAAGGAAACCAAGTGAATCACACTCTCTGGAGACCAGATCAAGGGCTTCCTGCATGCTGAGGTAGTCAGGGGCTTGGAGGAGGACATCGTCGGCATATCCTGAGTGGACAACTTCTGTCGGCCACGGGAGTGATGCAATGGAGTGCATGAGAGTGTTAAACAAGGTGGGACTCAGGACTCCACCTTGAGGGGTGCCGAGGTTCATTTCTTGAACAGGAGACATAGAGCCTTCAACGCGAACCCGGGCCTGACGTCCAGTGAGGTAAGAGGCGATCCATTGTAGAAGTCTCCCTTTAACCCCTAACCGTGCAAGTTCAGCTAAAATGAGGGCAGGCTGAGCCGTATCAAAGGCTCCCTTGATATCAAGGAAGACGGAGACGCGGGCAGTCTGATTGCAATAAAAGGAAGCAATGGAGTGTGCTGTGCTGCGATGTTGAATGAAACCATTGAGGGAGTTGTGGAAGCCGCCTATGGTGTGAAGAAGGCGACGATGGAGTATCCTCTCCATCATCTTGCAAACACAGGAGGTAAGACTAATGGGTCGATATTTCCCAGGATCTCCCGGCTTAGGGATGGGGATAATAGTGGCATTTTTCCAGTTGGACGGGAGAACCCCATGTTCATAAGACATATTGTAGAGAGCAAGCAAGGGGCCGTTAAGAATATTAGTACAGGCGTTGAGGACGGAGTAGGTTATCTGATCATCCCCAGGAGAGGTGTCTTTTCTAGAGCGACGAGCACTGTCAAGCTCGAACTGTGTGATGGGATGATCAGTGGGGGCAGGGGAGGTAAGAGCAGCACGAACAACAGGCTCAGACGCATCGATGCGGGCCTGCACTGCCTCCTGCATTGGATCTGGAAGTGCCTCTGGGGAGGAAGCTCGTGCCCAGTCCTCCATTAAAGAGCAGGCAAGGGAGGCGGGATCAGGGTGGGGAGGAGGCCTCCGTCGAGTACCCCGTATAGCATTAATCCGATTCCATACATAAGAGGGTGACGACTGGAACGATAGAGACCCCGTGAAGGATAGCCAGTCCGCCTCACGTATCCGACGGCGCTCCTGAGTTGCAAAGGAGCACCAATTTTTGAAGTCTTCCCAGTCCTCTGGAGACCGAGACCTCCGTATGGCAGAGTGGAGATCACGGGTTACCTGCCGGAGATGTCTCATGGCAGGGATACGATACCAGTAGTTGGTGGCACTTCTGGGGTGACGGGGAGGGCGTGGAGGGGTAGCGCGATTGACAGAGTCATACACGGCATCAACAAAATCAGCGCTGTAAGAGTCAAGGGACTGAGGGACAACATAGGAATCCGCCCAGGTAGAAAGGTATTGGGTAAAGGAAGGAACAGCATCTTGTGTGAGACGAAGGCGAGGGGATCGATAAGGAGTTGATGTCGGGGCAGAGAAGGAGAGCCTGAGATGGGTAGTAACGGCAAGATGGTCACTATACAGAGCAGGCTCGGTGCAGACGGTAGGATGAAAGGAAGTATGACCGTTCAATAGTAAGCCAACATCAAGGAAACTATGGGGGAGGCGAGTAGGATCGTCAGGACAAAGAAAGCGAACATCATCATCCCCATTAAGAAACTGTGAGAGATGTGATCCATTAAGGGTACATGGAGTGGGATGATCCGGAGTAAGAGTGGGATGGCGGGCATTAAAGTCGCCAAGAACAATAGTGGGAACCCCATCATGGAGGTCGTGAAGAACCTGGGGGTCCAGAGAATTACTCTTGAAATGAACATTGACTACACGAAGGGTCCGGTCACCAAGAGTAAGGGAGACAGAAAGTAATTCAGACGGGGGTCCATGTGAGTCAGGTGAAGGGAGACGAACAGATGGAATGGTGTTACGCACAAGGGTGAGGAGGCCACGAGCCTGCCCACGGTACCGAGGCAGGGTGTAAACAGAATAGCCAGAGAGGCGGAGTGGAGTAACATCGTCTGTGATGGTTTCCTGAAGTAGAGCAACATCTACTTGATGGGAGAGCACAAACTGGGCGAGGTCTGTCCGGCGAGGTCTAAGTCCCTGGATGTTCCATTGTAAGAAGAGGAGGGAACGGCCTCCGGTGTGAGATGAGTCGGAGGGGCTAGACAGGGCTCAGAGGAGGTACCAAATTCTGTTGAGAGAAATGGAGAGGGAGGAGTGGGAGAGCGAGGGATGGATCCTCCATCTCGGGAGATGGAAGGAGGCGGGTCATCAGGGCTTGCAAAGCGCGCCCCTGTTGGGTCAGGGTGTCCAGAATGAGTTGTTGTTGCTTCTGCAATGTCGCAATTGTTTTCACAAACAAGTCGAGTTGGGTTGAGAGAAGGTTGATTTGCTTGGAGTGGCGATCCAGACGGAGAGTGATTGTTTCCATAGAACCAACTTGGTGTACCTGTGCATGAGCTGGAGGTGGCGGCGAGGATTGCCGAGGGCCCGACTGGGCATGTGGTGGTGGTAGCGACGGAGAGGGACGGTGAGGGTTCAGTTGAGTAAGAGGTGGTGGTGCTGGTGAGAGACAGCGGGGGTCCGGGTGGGCAGGAGATGGTGGTGACTGTGTGGCAGGGCCGGCAACGACCTTGTTCCAAGAACGGTAGGGAGAGGGAGGGAGGGGAGAAAGGATGGGTGGTAGGGGTGATGGAGGGGTGGTAGAGGAGAGGAGATCAATGGGAAATCCTTGGTGGATGGAAGAGGCGGTGGTGGATAGGATTGAGGTTTGGTTGACAGGGGCTTCGTCAGAGACGAGGGCGGTGGTACAAGGTAAGTTTTCCCCGGGCGAGTGCCAGGACGCTGTGGGCAATTGGCATTCCAGGCGTGGTGACTGCCATGGCAATTGACGCACCGTGGAATAACTGGGATTTTGTTCTGAATTTTCGATTTGCATTCCACTGTGTCGTGAGGACCTGCACAGAAACCGCAGGCGACCATCCTCGTGCACTCCCAGGTGCGGTGTTTCCACGATTGGCAACGACCACAGATTTTCGGGGTTCCGATAAATCGGTCGAGAGGACAGTTGTGAATTGGTCCTACATTCACCTTCGGGGGGAGGGGGCCCACCCACCAGCCGATGAGTTCGTTGGATGGATGTTTGGAGACCGGGTTGATGCGGCGTTCCATGTCCAGTAGTTGTGGGAGAAGAGGGCGAAGATCGTCGATAGGGATCTCCCAGGGTACGTGGCGAACCATTACCTTGGTACGACGAGTTTCTGGGGTGATGATGGTGAACTTCAGCATCACCTCCCCCTGGGGAGCAGGAAAGCCCACCTGAGTGAGCAGGCGTACCGTCTCGTCCATTTGTGTGGTGACTATCACGGCTGTGGGACCTCGGCGGAGGCGAAGTGTTGAGTCCTGAAGTGGAGAGCAGTGACGGAAGAACCAGGTCGTCCGTGTGCTCAGAGGCAAGTCCCGAGGGAAGGCGAGACGACGAAGGCGCGACGGGGCAGGGAGACAAAGGGAATCCCCTATGTCCATCGTCGGCGGAGGGTCGGTCATTGAGCCACATGTAGGCTCACTTGGGGACCCTGATGACAGGAGTCCACCCTCTACAGCCCCAGAAGGGGTGCAAGGGGGAGCCGTGGCCCCTGCTGGAGACCCTGACTTCTGAGGTTTCTGCTTCTTCTTTGACGTGTCTTCAAGAAGAAAGTCGTCAGCATCACTGTCACCTACTGCCGCCGTTTCCAACGAACGGGAGCGTTTAACGGCGGGCATAGGACACGTTGGCAACACTGCAGTCAGGTGGAGTGGTAATGACGTCACACTATCACACTGCGCATGCGCAAACTTGAAAACTTTGCTCAGAGGGATCGGGTGGTAGGACCAGATGTTTTATCCCCAAAAAATGACAAAGTCCAAAAGTAACAAAAAAATATATGCCACTGTGCTGATAACTGGGTCTTACTGTAGTTGTCTACACAGGCTGGGATTGGTAGACTCTCTGAATTCGTCAGAAATACGAATTTTAAGGAGCAGTCTCTTACAGCCTTTGTTGACACTACGCACGCATGCGCGTTTTTTCCTCCAAATTTTCTTCAATTATATGCAAGAAATGTCTATACTTATTTAATCATTTTACAAATACTTCAGGAACTACTTTTCTGGGCGGAGCTTCATTCTTTCATGAAGGTTGGCATACAAGGTTCATAAAGTAATCGTCTCACGCATTTAGGCACTTTCATTTTAGTGCAATTTATATTTTTCGGAAATTAGTTTTCCAGTTACTATGTAAAAATAAAATAAAATAAAATAAAAACAGCGGGTTTGTTGGTGGTACCATAGTAAAAAAAACAGTGGCAACGGGCGTATCTCTACGTGGGGAAAGTACAGTAAATGTGTTCTTCAGTCTGCCCCTCAAACATGCCAGTTTCTTCCTTCACTAACACTGGTGCAGAGGGTAGATTACCAACAGAATGGAAGAAAGCGATAGTTATTCCTTTCCCTAAGGCAACTGGTGGATACAGGCCAGTGTCTTTAACATCTTGTTTTTCCAAGATGATGGAGAGAGTATTATTAAATAGGCTTGTATATATTGTGGGGGAAAATCTATCTTGTAATTTATTTGGTTTTTTGGAAGGGAAATGTACTTCAGACTGTGTTATAAAATGTTTATCAAATGATGCAGACAGATGTAGAGTTTTTGTGGATTTACAAGGAGCATTTGATAAAGCTCACAGTGAAGTAGTTATGAATGAACTGGCTGCTCTAGGGGTATCAGGAAAGTTGTTACACTGGATAGGTGACTACTTGCATGGAAGGAGAATCTGTGTGTGGTATCAGGGATGTTTGTCTGAGGAAAGAGCACTTGAACTAGGCACTCCCCAAGGGGGAGTATTGAGTCCAATGTTATTTAATGTGTTAATGAACAAGATAGCCTCACACAAATATCCCAAAGGAGTTGTAACCATCATTTATGCAGATGACATCTTATTTCAAGGAAACTCTGTAAAAAATTTGCAGATTGCATTAAATAATTTTAGTGTTCTTTCTCAAAAGATGGGCTTAGTTATCAATGAAGAAAAAACCAAGTGTGAATGTAAAGGAAGAGGAACTGAATCCGTTTTTCTAAATGGAAAAATTGTAGAGAAAGTGTCAAAGTATAAATATTTAGGAATGTATATTGGCTTTACTAGTGAAAGTAAAGAGGCAGAAATATATCATGTCCTCACTCAATGTAGAGCAAGATTACAGCCCTTGAAGGCACTAGCATGTTGTGGTAAAGGTGCTGGGGTACCCATACTGAGAATGATGTATATTTCTACCATCAGATCACTTATAGACTATGCAGCACCTGTCCTCTCTTGTACTGGTGAAGGAAGGCTACGGAAGCTTGAGATCATGCAAAATGAAGCAATGAGAATAATTTTAGGGTGTCAAAAGAATGCAATGATTGAGATAATGAAAATGGAACTAGGGTTACAGAGCATTTCACAGAGGGTCAATGAAATTAATACAGTTGCAGCAGTTCGATTAATGAGAGGGAACAGTGGGGGTAAATTTGTACAAGATATAAATGATGGTTTAAAAGATAAAAGGACCTTCTGTAGGCAAGGCAAGAGAGGATACATGAATGGATTAGTAAATATTATTAAAAAATGTAATCTGGCAGACTGGTGTATAGCTGTTCAGAAGAGTTGTAAGAATCCACCCTGGGAAGAACGAGAAGTAGAGTTAGACATAGTGCCTCTCACAATGAAGAAATCATTACATGAACCAGGACAGTTAAGGGCTTTATATGGGAATAAGATTAGTAATTTGCCTAAAATAAACACATTGCATGTATATTGTGACGGTTCAGTTATGTCAAGTGGCAGGGCAGGGTGTGGGATCCTTATAAGACAGTACACAGAACAAGGAAATGATGACATCAAAATTGGACTTCGGTTGAGCAGTTTTATTTCATCAACACAAGCTGAGTTATATGCAATGTTAGTAGGATTGGAAAATGTTGTAAAGAGGTATAAAGATGCATATTTTTTTGTTGATAGTAGGGCAGCTTTGGATTCTTTGAACAGTGGGAGTCCAGTCTTTGGACACATTATTGGTTCATGTAGAAAATTAGTAAATACAATAAGGAAAAATGGCCATAATGTTCAATTTGTATGGGTCCCTTCACATGTGGGGATTGGTCTTAATGAAGCAGTAGATATAATAGCAAAAAGAGCCACGGAAAAGGCCGAGATCGACATAATATGTACTAAAACCATGAAGCAATTAAGGAGCAAATTACGGAAAATACAATCAATAGAAGATAATTTCAAAAGGAATGAAATATACGAGAAAAGTGAAACAATGAAACATTACCATCATGTTCTCATGAACACAAAATTTACATATGGGAAAGATAGGAGTAGGTGGAAAGATTCAGTGTATATGAGGTTAAGATTAGGATATAAATATTATTGGGAACTTGGAGCTGAGAGAAGTGAACAGGATAAAGAATGTAGAGTTTGTAGAACATCCAGATCCCATACCCTGCCACATTATATACTGGAATGCCCATTGCTTAATGTATATAGAAATGCCCATATAAATAATGTCTCCAAGCAAATAGAGTGGATGTTTGGAAATGGGAAAATAGATGAAATATTAAAGAAATATAGAAATTTTGCATCTAGAATATAACTATGTATTATAACTAATTATATGAAATATTAGGGATTTATGTGAGTCCTGAGAGGGACATTCCTGGACTGGGGTGAGGATGACTTATGTCACTTCATCCCTTTGAGATGTATTAATGTTTTTTTGTATCTCAATAAACGTATCAATCAATCAACTAACACTGGTCAATAAGAGCTCCTAAACAAAGGAAGAAGGCATTAATGATAGTGATTCAGGAAAACTGAAAATTGTAAATGGTAACATAGCCATGAAGTGTAAAGAATAGTAAATTAATTGGTTACATAATTACGACTTTTGTTATTATAGATTTTAAATGTTGATGTATAAGGAATTCGAATGTTTATCTGCAAACAAAACTCGAGATAGATCCTTGTTGCACCAATTTACAGGTGAAGCAAAGTAAGAATATTACCTAATGTGCATTAATTTAATTGCAACTCAGTTAACACACCACCTACAATAACAAATGACAGACTTCTCCAGGAAATAAAGGAAGGCACAGTAAAAGTTACCTACGAAGATGATAGGGTAGAAGAATCCTACATAGACCAACTGATAAATGCAGGACTTATTAACACCAAATACAATAGAATTGAAAGAGTAGATACAATTAAATTTAAGAAAATCAGAACGGGATTGAAGGAGGAAAGGAGTAGACACTCGCCAGGAGATATACGAGCCAGCAGACACCCTACACCAAGTTCTCGGGACCCACGACTTCTCAAAACAAATCATTAAAGATAATCCAGCACAAAGTCCTAGCCTGGAATTCGGCAAGGAAATCAGAACTCACCAACATATACAGCACATTAGACCCTGACATCACTCTTATCAACGCACATGGTAGGAAAAATAGGGAAAAAATCAAGATCTTTAACTACCATGTACATCAAATGAACATACACGACGAACCACATGATGGCATAGCAATTGCCATAAAACGCAACATACAATATAAAATCATTGACAACTTTCAAAGTAACTTTCTGGCAGCCGAAGTAAGTACAACAAGAGGGCCAATAACCATCGGAACTTCATATTTAACATTCAGAAGACCAATATTTCCTACAGGGGACATCTTAAAACTAATGAGGCAAAACAATCCAGCATACTTCATAGGAGACCTCAATGCAAAACACACAACCTTAGGAAACAATGTCAGAAACCCAGGAGGAAAAATCCTCCATGCTCTCATCGATCACGGGACAATAACACACCTCGGGCCCGACTTCGCAACTTACATATCAGCCGGCAACACTGGGAAACCAGACATTGTTTTAACCAATAGACATCACCATCTAAACGTACATCTAAAAGCTGGACCCACAACAACCAGTGATCATCTACCCATAATTGCAACTTTATCCACATCCCCGATACAAATCCCATCAATCCCAAGATTTTCACTCAATAAAGCAAATTGGGAAAAATTTAAATCGGAACTTAGCAACAACGAACCAACACTCCTACACAACAAAGACACAACAGAGATTGATAATTCACTGGATACATGGTACAAAGAAGTAACAACAGCAATGGAAAACAACATTCCAAAAACAACATACCGTACATTACCACATGCACAATTAACACATGAAGAGAAAATGATCCAAACTAGATTCACCAATCTATATGAATACACCAAAACACACGGGTGGAGCAATGACACCAGAATATTATACAGGAATCTAAAAGAAGAACTGAAAGACATAAGCAAGAACAAACACAATGAAACATGGAACAAGCTGATCCAGGACACACAAGCAGACTACAAAAATCCAAAAGCATTCTGGAAGAAAATAAAAAACCTAATGGGAACAAACTCGGAAGAAACTAGCTACATAAAGGACAAAAACGGTAGAAAGGTAACAGAACCACACGATAAAGAACCAATATTTAGAGAATTCTGGAAGAACATATTCAGAATAAATGACGAAGACAATAGAAGCTTCTGCCAAGAAACAGAACAGGCAACTAAAACATATTTGAGCCAGAACACAGAGAAATGGAAACCTACCAATAAAATCAACCTCAACTCATTAGACATAAACAACCCAATAATTACCCCATTAACTCAAAATGATATTGCAAAAACAATAGCAAGTTTCAAGAATAAAGCACCTGGCATAAGCCAAATTAATAAAATCGTACTTCAAAACATTCCTCAGTCTATGATCGAACAGCTCAAAAATATATACAATGCCTCACTTGCAACTGGCTTTTTCCCTACCAAATTTAAATTAGCCAAAATCAGACTCATTCCGAAAGCAGGAAAGAACCATACTCAAGCAGAAAACTACAGACCTATATCATTATTGGAAACACCTGGTAAAATATTGGAAAAAATAATCAACAACAGACTGAGAGATTTTCTAGACCAAGAAAACAAATATAACCCGAGACAGCACGGCTTTCGAAAACACCGAGGAACCAACACAGCAATAGCTCTAATATATGAATCAATTGCAAATGCTGCAAGTAACAGAGACCAATGCAACATAATTCTGAGAGATGTTTCAAAAGCATTTGACAAAGTCTGGCATGAAGGACTGAAGTTAAAAATAATCAAATTGGACATGCCTACCAATATCACAGCACTATTATGTAATTTCTTAGATAACAGACAGGCCAAATTAATAATCGACAACCATCTAGGACAAACCTTCATCCTTCATAGCGGAGTTCCCCAAGGCAGTAATATATCGCCGACGTTATACACTGTATACACGGCAGATATGCCGCAACCACGTCAATCAGAATACATAGCTTACGCAGACGATGTAACACAGATAGTCAGGTACCCGGGAAAGTCCAAACAAATGATGGCTATTAGAACATGCAGAGAAATAGAGGTAATAAACGACTATGAACGTAAATGGAAGATAAAAACCAATGTACAAAAACTCCAAATAATTCACATCGCAAAAACAAAACCATGCCCTATTATTGTTAACAACCAACAAATACCATATGCTGCCAAGGGAAAAACATTAGGACTCAAGATATCCAGATGCGGAATAACACCCCACATTAACGAAAGATTAGCTATGGCAAGATCACAACTTACTAAGCTCAAAATATTCCGCCAATTGGAAACCAACACGCAATTGCACCTATACAAAGCACTGATCAGACCACACTTAGAATACCCCCCGATACCTCTGAACACAATCTCAAGAACCAATCAACTCAAATATCAAGCAGTGCAAAATATAGCCCTCAGAAGAGCGGCAAAACACCAACCACCATACACACAAACAGTACAAGACATACACACAGAACACGGCATAGACCCACTCAACACCAGAATACACACCCAAGCAAATGTAATATGGGAAAAAATCGAGCAAGAACAGGATCCCATACTAAACCAACTAATTGAGGAAAACAACAACACATCGCACGGATGGTGGCCTAGAAGCAGGAAAAATGATAACGAAGAACCAGAGCCTCTATATACAAAATAACAACAAAATAACAATAAAAAATAACAATAAAAATAACTAAAAGATGGGGATCATCCCTCCAGTGCCACAAGGACCTGGAGAGACCCCCCCCCCCTAACAAAATATGCCCTCAGGACAACTTAGAACAACCTAGCTTAGCTTGGCTGAGACCGGCCTTCCTTAACCCCAAGAACCTCTAACGCAGCACAGTTACGGAAGACAAAAACCCGTCTCCGCAAGGTGGATAGCCCACCTGCTGTTAACCTTCTCCTCTACTTCCCACTTCTAAACTTTACCTTGTACTATACCCTTCTCCCACTCTCAGAGCCACTGCTCTCTTCTCTCCGTATAATCATCATCATCATCAGCTTTGGAATCGCTTTCTCGGCCTTTTGGCTAAGATCAAAGTGTAGTATATATATTCTTATTTCTCTCTTTTGCTACTTCCATACTTAGTACTAGTTGCGGGACCTGCTTCTCGGCCTTTTGGCTAAGATCAAAGTGTAGTATATATTCTTATTTCTCTCTTTTGCTACTTCCATACTTAGTACTAGTTGCGGGACCTGCTTCTCGGCCTTTTGGCTAAGATCAAAGTGTAGTATCTTTTCTTATCAGCTTAATGGAGAGTACATAATCAGGTTCTTTTTGCATGGAAGGAAGAACACAGATTTGGACTTTCTGGGGGTGAAAGTAACAGAGTTTACTCCTTTGTTGTTTTAGGCGGCGAGCAGGGAACCCGGTATTTCTCCATTGCTGTGGTTATTACTAATACCATGCAGTGAGAGGAAACATACCGGGGGTGCCCTGCAAAGCCCCAAAACCTGGTCCCACGGGACCCCACGTGGGTGCTTCTCACACGTGGCTATTCCCTCCTCTCTGTACTTCCTTACTTCGTACTGGCTGAGGGACCTGCACTCATAGATGTGTATTCGTCCCAAAGTCCCTCCCCGGTAAACCATCACCTTGCGATCGAGTGGGTTTGTGATGGCGAAAGGGAGGTCGGTACACAACTCTCGGCCGATCCTCCAGGAATACCGTGATAGTGCGGGTGCACCCTTGTAAGGGGGTTGTCATGTGTGTGTGGGTGTTCGTGTGGGTAAGGCAAGATGGACGACGAAGGGCCAAGAGGAAGAAACGAAGGAGAAGATGTGGGATGGAGAGCCGGAACACCTGCGACAGGCGAGCCAGTACAAATCGGTGGGAGCGGCGGAGACTCTGACTCAACGGACGGCGGGGGAATGGATGCTCTCTCCCGCCCGAGCGGGGATCGGCAGCCGGAAAGAAGAAACCGAATGCTGACCATATGGTTCCCTGCACCACCATCCTTCAAATGCACAGAGAGGACGCAGGGATGCCCATGGGAATGTGTATCATCGGGGTGGTCTGGCTGCAAGCAATCACTAGTCCGACATCTAAAGGAAGCCCACAACAAGAAAATCAACGAATATATGAACATGTGTGCAGGGTGCTATCTGGTACTGACTATCCGGCCAAGCAATCACACGTGCATCCTCAACAGGCAGATGAGGGAGGAGCAAAGGGATCCCCATTTTCGTTTCCAGTGCGACGTGCAATACTGCCACTACTCTGCCCCAACAAAGAGAGGAGTGAACAACCACAAGGCAGCAACACATGTACGGCAGCGGAGGAGGAGAGACACCCAACGTCAGGCGGAGCAACGACAGGGGAACCAACAGCCTGAAGGCAATCCAGCAAGCGCCCAGCCCACACAGGAAGTTGGGGAAAATAGGGATAACGAGCAGAGGGAGCAGCCACAGAATGACGAGCAACAGCAGCAAAGAGAAACACAAGGGCAACGAGAAAGGCACAGATGGACCCCCCCACCCAGGGATGGAGAAGTGGAAGGACCAGACACACCATGCCCCGTCTCAGGGAGAAGTACACCAGTGTCACCGCTGAGCCCAGACGATCAAGAAACGCGACTGAGGTCTATAACGCCGAGCCAGCTGCTCCAAAATGAACCCTCACCAGGAGAGGAATCACAGCACGCAGGGGACCTGACACCCCTCTTGCACATTCCAAGAATGCCACTGTCACCTCTAAGCCCTGATGAACAACATGGGGGAGACAGTACCCAAACAGGGGAACAGATAATGCAAAGTCAAGAAACAAATGAAGGAAGCCAAAGTAATCTCAGTGAATCCCTTACACCACTATCGCAAAGTGAAGCAACCCAAACACTAAGTGGTGAAGGCAACATACAGGAGCATATTGGCATAACTCCTGAACCAAATGAAGAGCGAGATGAAGCTGAGGAGACATGGATACTGGACCCGTTTCTGGGCACACTGTATGAGATCCAGCGGAACCCGGACTGGGCAAGATTTGAAGAAGTACTGATTGAGATCGAGGTAACAATCCAAGCGGCAAACAGGATAAACATCTCTCAAGGACAGAACACGACCAGGAAAATCACCGATGTCAATGATTGCAAACAGATCCAGAGGCTGTACAAATACAACCGTCGCCGAGCAATACGGCTAATTGTCGAAGGGAACGGCGCAAGATGTGAAATAAGCAAGGAGAGAATAGAGGAACACTTCCAACACATGATGGTCGAAAAGGAATGTGACCTAAATACCGTGGAGCACAATCCCGAACCGCCAGACGACAGACCAGAGATGGAAATGCAGCCCTTCACAGAGAAGGAAGTATTTACAAAACTAGCAGCAGCAGAGAATTCGTCACCAGGTGAAGACAGAATATCATATGATAACTGGAGAAAGGCTGACCCAAGCTGCCGAGTTATGGCAGCCATATTCAACGTGTGTCTAAGAGCCAAGAGAATACCAGACTCCTGGAAACGATACAGAACAATACTTGTACCCAAAAAAGGTGGTAACCCAGAAGTCGTTTCAAATTGGAGGCCTATAACACTGAGCCGCACAATATACAAGGTGTACACGGGATGCCTCACAGCACGACTCAGAAGGTGGCTCGTTGACAACGAGGTACTGTGCGCTGCACAGAAAGGATTTATGCCAAGTGATGGGGTGATAGAACACAACTACATACTTCAACATCACATGGACGATGCACGACGGAACAATGGCAATACCTGCATAGCAGCACTCGACTTGACCAATGCATTTGGCTCAGTGTCACTGGACCTCATCAAAAGAGCGCTCAACCGTATAGGGGTGGGACGGGATTTTGAAGCAGTAGCAGGAGACATCATCAGTGGCAAGACGACAAGAATCCTAACAAAGGAAGGAGAAACAGAAGAGATACCAGTGCAATGCGGTGTGCAACAGGGGTGCCCAATAAGTGGTCTCCTGTTCAATATAGCGGTCGAACCACTGTTGCGTAAAATCGCGGCCGAAGGAATGATACTGAACCAACAACACAAGCACCCATGCTTAGCATATGCAGACGATATAACCATCATTACAAAACAGCAAGATAATCTACAGCAACTCCTCTACAAAGCAACAGAACAATGCAGTAGGATGGGACTGGACATAAATCCTAGCAAATGCTCATCATTGCACCAGTCTGGACGAAGACCTCGAGGAATGCGCCAGACACAGTTCTATGTGGGAGAAACGCCCATTCAATGGAAGAGCGATGGCGAAGCTACGCTATTCTTGGGGCGACCAGTTGGGTTCCATCTTCTGCCAAACATCCAAACAGTAGAGGAACTAATGCACCTCGGGACCAAAATACTGACAAGCAAGCTAGCACCGTGGCAGAGAATAGATGCACTCAAGACATTCATGTACCCGGCAGGAGTGCATGCAATGAGGACTTGGCAACTGAGGAAAACAGACTGGGCACACCTGGACAACGAAATGAAGACAATGCTGAAACACACGCTACATCTACCGTCAAGAGCGTCGAATGAGTACCTATACGGAAGCAGTAAAGCTGGAGCGTGTGGTGTCCCACTCGCGGCAGAAGACTCTGACATTTTCCTGGTGGATACCGCATTTAAATTACTCACGTCACCGGATCCTGACGTCAGGGAAATAGCCAGAGAAGAATGCCGGCGAGTGGCAACAATGAGAACACGACAGGAGCCAAGCATGACCGACGCATGCATTTACTTAACACAGGGAGAGATGCAAACGCGAGGAGGAGACCACCAAACCATCTGGTCTAGAGCCAGATGTGCCTCAGGCCGAATGGGGGTTTCCTGGATAGCAGAGGGAAGAGACAACATCAAGATAAAATGCACGGACTCCATCATTGAAGAAAAAGATAGAAGGAAGGTAGCCAAAACCATCCGGAGCCGGCGACGACAGATGAGAGATGAAGTTCTGCAGAATAAGCCTGACCAAGGGAAAGTGATGAAGCTCGTAGCACAGGAGAGAGCATCATCAGCATTTGTTCGAAATGGAGCGTATACAACCTTCGCAGACTGGCGTTTCATACACCGAGCAAGACTGAACCTACTCCCCGTCAATGGAGCGAAGCGAGGCCAGAATAGGGATCGGATATGTCGTCGGTGCAATAGAGAAGAAACGCTCCTACATGTAGTAAACCACTGCATGATACACGCTCGAGCCATGCAAAAGCGACATAATGCCCTGGTGGATAGAGTACGAAAAGCCGCAGAAGGTCGACATTGGAAGATCATGTCGGCAAATGAACGAGTACCAGGAGCACCAGACAATGGACGTCCAGACCTGGTGATTGAAAAGAACCGAGAAGTGATCCTGATCGACGTCACCTGCCCATTCGAGAATGGACAAGAGGCATTTAAAGAAG
>NW_024716308.1:0-42729 GCF_018991925.1 Homarus americanus | reverse complement strand
CGGTACAGCAAGACAAAACCATTTGACTATTTTTCACTTCCCTAACAACAAACACGGCAGCAGTGGCTGGGGGTGAAGGGAGAACGAAGAAAGAAAGGGCACAAAGGGGGGAGAAGAGGAGGACGGAGGGAGAGACGGAGAGAAAGAGAGGAGGGAGGGAGGAGGGATAAGAATAACTCAAAGATAGAGTAAGGCGCTACACCATTGTTGTGTTTTGACGGAGTGGCTCTCTGCACCCTCCTTACATGCTGATAAAACTTGGCAAGGGAGGGAAGAAGCAGCAGTAATTCCCTCCCGTCATGAGTTGTGGTCCAGGAAATGAGAGAGAGAGAGAGAGAGAGAGAGAGGAGAGAGAGAGAGAGAGAGAGAGGTGTAAACTACTACACTTCATTAATTAAGGTAAACAACAGACGCCAATATAATGTGAAAAAAAAAATAATGATAAAATGAAATGACAAAGAGAACAGAATTGACGGCTGCTGTGTGGAAATGGGGCAGTGTATCTAGTGAACCCGTCCACCAGTTATTAGTGAAGTGTAGGGCGGTGTATCTAGTGAACCCGTCCACCAGTTATTAGTGAAGTGTGGGGCGGTGTATGTAGTGAACCCGTCCACCAGTTATTAGTGAAGTGTGGGGCGGTGTATGTAGTGAACCCGTCCACCAGTTATGTGAAGTGTGGGGCATCTAGTGAACCCGTCCACCAGTTATTAGTGAAGTGTGGGGCAGTGTATGAAGTGAACCCGTCCACCAGTTATTAGTGAAGTGTAGGGCGGTGTATGTAGTGAGCCCGTCCACCAGTTATTAGTGAAGTGTGGGGCGGTGTATGTAGTGAACCCGTCCACCAGTTATTAGTGAAGTGGGCAGTGTATGTAGTGAACCCGTCCACCAGTTATTAGGTGAAGAGTAGGGCGGTGTATGTAGTGAACCCGTCCACCAGTTATTAGTGAAGTGTGGGGCGGTGTATGTAGTGAACCCGTCCACCAGTTATTAGTGAAGTGTGGGCGGTGTATGTAGTGAACCCGTCCACCAGTTATTAGTGAAGTGTGGGGCGGTGTATGTAGTGAACCCGTCCACCAGTTATTAGTGAAGTGTGGGGCAGTGTATGGAAGTGAACCCGTCCACCAGTTATTAGTGAAGTGTAGGGTGGTGTATAGTGAGCCCGTCCACCAGTTATTAGTGAAGTGTGGGCGGTGTATGTAGTGAACCCGTCCACCAGTTATTAGTGAAGAGTAGGGCGGTGTATGTAGTGAACCCGTCCACCAGTTATTAGGTGAAGTGTGGGGCAGTATGAAGTGAACCCGTACACCAGTTATTAGTGAAGTGTAGGGTGGTGTATGTAGTGAGCCCGTCCACCAGTTATTAGTGAAGTGTGGGCGGTGTATGTAGTGAACCCGTCCACCAGTTATTAGTGAAGTGTGGGGCAGTGTATGTAGTGAACCCGTCCACCAGGTTATTAGTGAAGTGTGGGGGTGGTGAAGTGAACCGGGCCACCAGTTAGTGGTGGGGCAGTGTAGAAGTGAACCGGGCCACCAGTTATTAGTGAAGTGGGGCAGTGTATGAAGTGAACCCGTCCACCAGTTACTAGTGAAGTGTGGGGCAGTGTATGAAGTGAACCCGTCCACCAGTTATTAGTAGTGGTATGAAGGAACCTGTCCACCAGTTATTAGTGAAGTGTGGGGCGGTGTATAAGTGAACCTGTCCACCAGTTACTAGTGAAGTGTGGGGCAGTGTATGAAGTGAACCCGTCCACCAGTTACTAGTGAAGTGTGGGGAGTGTATGAAGTGAACCCGTCCACCAGTTACTAGTGAAGTGTGGGGTAGTGTATGAAGTGAACCCGTCCACCAGTTATTGTGAAGTGTGGGGCAGTGTATGAAGTGAACCTGTCCATCAGTTATTAGTGAAGTGTGGGCAAGAAGTGAACCCGTCCACCAGTTATTAGTTAAGTGTGGGGTGGTGTATGAAGTGAACCCGTCCACCAGTTAGGTGAAGTGTGGGCAGTGTATGAAGTGAACCTGTCCACCAGTTACTAGTGAAAGGAGAGAAGTGAACCCGTCCACCAGTTATTAGTGAAGTGGGAAAGAGGAGGAGAGATGGAGAGGGAAGAGAGGAGGAGAGGGGGAGAGGGAAGAGAGGGGAAGAAGGTGAGGAGGGAAGAGAGGGAAGAAGGGTGAGAGGGGGAGGAAAACAAAATAAAAGAATAAATGTGAGAGATGTAGGGAATACAAAGAGGAAATTTCCAGGAGACGTGTGTGTGTGTGTGTGTGTGTGTGTGTGTGTGTGTGTGAGGTGTGAGGCGTGTGTGTGTGTGTGAGTGCGTGTGTGTGCGTGCGTTGTGTGTGTGTGTGCTGAGAAAATAAGGCGAGAAACGGAGATAGAGAGAGAGAGAGAGAGAGAGAGAGAGAGAGAGGAAAAGATACGGAGTGGGTGAAAAGGGGCGGAAGAGATTTCATTATGCTCACTTTTCATTCAAATTCGTTCTTTTCGGAAACCCTGAACACTTTACCACAACACTCACCTAAGAAAACCTTCCCCAGGACTTCAATATAATGCTTCCACTTCTCTCTCTCAACCTCCCTCCCAGCACAACTCACACCCACCCACTATAAACATCTTCCGGCTCACCACGTCATTATCCCCAACAGAGAGAGAAGCGGCCTCCTCCTTGTCTCGCTCCACTAATCCCAACATTGACAACAACAGCCCCACTAAAGAGATCTGAGCTTTATCCTGCCGACTGTGTTATGGCTTGTGTCACTCCTGGCCCGGCACTACCTACAATAACTGCTCCCTATAATGGATCTAAGTGACTTACCTCAACACATAGACAAACCTGTGAGTCAATGGCGTAGAAAATGCAATTAGATTTTATCGTAGCCTGAGGTGTGTTTTTTCCTCGCATAAACTTAAGACATTTTTAAAGAATGTGTGTCGAAAGTGGCAATACTTCCTAAAGCTAAATTTCCTCCTAAAATTTAACATAAAATCGTTGGAGAATAGAGTCGAAGTCTGAGAAAATGAACACATTACATTACATTACTTATCATGTCACAGAAATAATTAAATGTATCAAGTTAGACTAAAACCTTAGGTGTGATCTCGTGGCTTCAAGACATGTGTGTACCGTGGCCTGGGACCCTGCTCCCCAGCCCTAAGTTAAGGGTCTCACACACACACTAGTACGGACCCTCGAGAATCTAGGTTTAGGCCCACGAGAACTAAGTTGTTTAGCGGGGAATTGTGATAATGGGGTGGCGGCGGCGGCGGGCATTACCATCTGAATAAGCTACAGGACCCACTCAGCTCCCCCTCACCCCTCACTGTCACCCCCCACCATGATGGTGACTTGTGGAGCTGTTTGACCTATGTATCTGTGTGGCTCAGTCTCTGCCGGGGTAACCTTACACTTGACCAGCCACACTGATACACGAGTCTTGTTATCAGAGTTGAGTGAACTTTTATCTCTATCGACAGTGAGGATTTGTCGAGGTTACCAAGAGCAACAGTTTATGTCTTAAACAACGTTCATTAAGATGGGACACGACTTTCAAACTCGGGTGATCTCCCTAGCTGCGAGGGCCGGAGCAGCTGCTGGCTCACTCTCCTCTCAGCTCCAGTGTTCGCCGTGTATGGGTTCCGCTTAAGTCAAACACAAGTTGCATTACCGAACGCTCTCATGTTTATTCAACACAACACAATGACGTAATTTATTAAAGCTTCATAAACAAAACTGACGGTGATGACCATTTATAAAAGGATAACGCTTACTACGGAACTGTCCTGGGCCATTTTCCTGCCAAGCATCAAGAAGAGTTGTGTCTCCCGCCGAGCCTGACGCACACCATCACGCGCGCGACGCCACGATAACATCCACAGAATAATATTACTTTCCAAAACTGAACAAGTTCTACCCAAATAGTTTCACGATCTGGAGGAAATTGGTGTTGCGAGTTGTCCTGAAGCGCTGATGACAGGAGACGCCGAGTAATGACTCGCTATCGAGGACAAATGTAAACCAAACAACTGAGATACATAACACAGCTCTAATACTTGTTTATAAACCAAACAACTGAGATAAATAACACAGCTCTAATACTTGTTTATAAACCAAACAACTGAGATAAATAACACAGCTCTAATACTTGTTTATAAACCAAACAACAAAGATATATAACAGCTCTAATACTTACTTATAAACCAAACAACTAAGATATATAACACAGCTCTAATACTTGTTTATAAACCAAACAACTAAGATATATAACACAGCTCTAATACTTGTTTATAAACCAAACAACTAAGATATATAACACAGCTCTAATACTTGTTTATAAACCAAACAACCAAGATATATAACACAGCTCTAATACTTGTTTATAAACCAAACAACAAAGATATATAACACAGCTCTAATACTTGTTTATAAACCAAACAACTAAGATATATAACACAGCTCTAATACTTGTTTATAAACCAAACAACTAAGATACATAACACAGCTCTAATACTTGTTTATAAACCAAACAACTAAGATATATAACACAGCTCTAATACTTGTTTATAAACCAAACAACTAAGATATATAACACAGCTCTAATACTTGTTTATAAACCAAACAACTAAGATATATAACACAGCTCTAATACTTGTTTATAAACCAAACAACTAAGATATATAACACAGCTCTAATACTTGTTTATAAACCAAACAACTAAGATACATAACACAGCTCTAATACTTGTTTATAAACCAAACAACTAAGATATATAACACAGCTCTAATACTTGTTTATAAACCAAACAACTAAGATACATAACGCAGCTCTAATACTTGTTTAATACAGTGTTTGAGCCATAATAATAAATTGCAGTTCAATGTTATCCCCGGAACACAACGTAACACTTCCTCCGCCTTGAATAATAAAGAACGACACAGACACAGCAGTAATCCATACGGTGACACTGCTCCCTCTCCCTAACACTACTCCCTCTCTAACTCTACTCCCCTCCTAACACTACTCCCCCCTCCTAACACTACTCCCCTCCTAACACCTCCCCCCTCCCTAACACTACTCCCTCCCTAACACTATCCTCTCCCTAACACTGCTACTCCCCCTCTCTAACACTCTCCCCCTCCCCTAACACTACTCCCCCCTCTCTGCTTTTCTCCCCCCTCTCTAACACCTACTCTCCCCCTCTCCTAACACTACTCCCTCCCAACACTTACTCCTCTCAACACTACTCCTCCCTAACACTCCCCTCCTAACACTACTCCCTCCTAACACTACTCCCTCTCCCTAACACCTCCACTCCCTCTCCCACCTGCCTCCCTCCCCAACACTGCTACTCCCTCTAACACTACTCCTCCCAACACTACCTCTAACCTTCCTCTCTAACACCCCCTCCAACACTGCCTCTAACACTCCTCTCTGCACCATTCTCTAACACTTCTCCCTCCCTAACACTGCTACTCTAACACTACTCCCTCCTCCCTTTTCCCTCCCAACACTACCCTCCCAACACCATCACTGCCTCCCTAACACTACTCTAACACTACTCCTCAACACTTTCTCCCTCCTAACACTATTCCCCCCCCTAACACTACTTTCCCTAACACACTACGGAGGCTGGACAAGATGCCTCGTTACCATCTTCAGTTAAGGGAAAATAACCTATGAACATCCGGCACCACTGATGCCGGATACTAAGTTGGCCTGTGTGTGTGTACGACCGAGCAGGAGTTAGGCCAGCACTTCAACCCCAGCCCCCACTTGTCCTCGTGATCCCCAGCTGATTCACCTAAGCTCATTCTCTTCCCCACCCTCCCCACCACCAGCCTCCACCCCCTGCCCTCCTCACCACCACCCTGCCCCTCTCCTCACCACCACCCCTCTCCTCACCACCACTGCTCTCCCCACCACCACCCTGCCCCTCTCCTCACCAACACCCTCTCTCTCCTCCACCACCCCCTGCCTCTCTCTCATCCACCTTGCCTCTCTCTCCTCACCCACCACCCTGCCTCTCTCTCACACCACCCTGCCTCTTCCACCCTGCCTCTCTCTCTCACCACCACTGGCCTCTCCTCACCACCACCCTGACTCTCTCCTCACCACCACCTGCCTCTCCTCCTCACACCTGATTTCACCAACACCCTGCCCCTCTCTCCTCACCACCACCCTGACTCTCTCTCCCACCACCCCCTCCTCTCTCTCCCCACACACCCCTGCCTCCTGCCCTCCTCACCACCACTCTCCTCCTCAACCCTGCCCTCTCCACCACCACCATCTCTTCTCCTCACACCACCTGACTCCTCTCTCCTCACCACCATCTGCCTCCTCCTCTCCTCACCCACCACTTGCCCTCCCACCACCACCTGCCTCTCTCCCCTCTCCCCACCACCCACCCTGATCTCTCCCCACCCACCACCCCGCTGCCTCTCCCACCATCCCCTGCCCTCCCCACCACCACCCCTGCCCTCTCCCCACCATCCCCACCTTCTCTCCACCACCCACTCTGCCTCTCCCTCACCTCCTCACCTCACCACCCCTGCCTCCACTACACTCCTGCCTCTCACCACCACTCTCTCTCTCACCACCACCCTGCCTCTCTCCTCACCACCACCCTGCCTCTCCTCACCACCACCCTGCTCTCTCCTCACCACCACCCCTGCCTCTTCTCCCTCACACCACCCCTGGCCTCTCTCTCCCCCACCACCACCCCTGCCTCTCTCTCCCTCACCAACACCCTGCTCTCTCTCTCACCACCCCTGCCTCTCTCCTCACCACCAATTCCTGCCTCTCTCCCTCCCACCACTCTGCCTCTCTCACCACCACCCCTGCCTCCTCACCAACACCCTGCCTCTCCCTCACCACCACTCTCCGGCTCTCTCCTCACCCACCACCCTGCCCTCTCCCTCACCACCACCCTCCTCTCTCTCTCTCCCTCACCACCACTGCCCGCTCTCTCCCCACTGCTCAACCTTGCCTCTCTCCTCACACCAACACCTCCTGCCTCCTCACCAACACCTGCCTCTTCCCTCACCCACCACCCCTCCCTCTCTCCCCACCACCATCTCTCTCCTCACCACCATCTCTGCTCTCCCCACCAACACCCCTGCCTCTCTCTCCTCTACCAGCCATCCTCTTCCCCACCACCACCCTGCCTCTCTCTCTCCTCACCACCACCCCTGCCTCTCTCCCTCACCACCACCCCTGCCTCTCTCCTCACCACCAACCCCTGCCCTCTCCTCACCAACACCCTGCCTCTCTCCTCACCACCACCCCGCCTCTTCCACACCAACACCCTGCCTCTTCCACACCAACACCCTGCCTCTCTCCTCACATCTGCCTCCCCACTAACACCTCTCTCCACCACCATCTCTCCCACCAGCTCTTCCACACCAACACCTCTGCCTCTCCCACCACACCCTGCTCTCTCTCCTCACCCCACATTGGATTCTTCACCACCACCCCTGCCCTCCTCACCACCACCCCTGCCCCTCCCTCCCTCAATTTATGCCCCTTCACCACCACCCTGTTCCTCTCCTCACAACACCCGCCTCCTCACCTCACCACCCCTGCCTCTCTCTCACCACCACCCTGACTCTCCTCCTCACCACCACACCAGCCTCACATCACCCCTGCCTCAGACCAGAGAGGTTAAAATTGACTGTTCTTCATGCCGCCCCAACACGCCGTCATCCTTCTCTGTGCTGTGGCTCCATAGGTTTCGAGTTCAATCATGATGCAATACTGTGTGTGTGTGTGTGTGTGTGTGCCTGTGCTCGTATGGGCTGGATGTGTGGTGTCGAACAACAATTACGAGGGATCTCGGTGGAAGCAGGAGAAGATGGGAGAGAATAACTTGCATGCCCTCTTTTGCACTTTTTCTAGGTGTTGTGTGTATTTGTGGTCTTGAAGACCAGGTGAGGCATAGGTGAGCTTAAAGGAAATGTTTAAGAGGAGCTCGGGTGGAACCCGAGGACTTGAGTCGGCGGAGGAGGTGGAGACGGAAAACTGGAGGATTTGACAATTCACTGACGTGGTTTCTAATCTAGTTTGTTGTTCACGGTGACGAGGAGCTTGGGAGTCTACAACTTGGTGTGTGTGACCCAGTAACGGGGAGGTGGGACAATGTCGGAGGAGAGTTGATGTAGTTAAACCATGATCTTTGTGTGGTTAATGGTGACATGGTTGTTGGTGGCCTAATTTTGAAGACTGTTCATATCCTGGAGGACGATGGAGCCAGGAGTCAATTTGTTCACACTGATCCCAATGGTGGAGTCGTCGACATATCCAACGAGCAGAAGTTTCTCTTAGGGCATCATTGATAAGCGGAGCAGAGCAGTCCCATCTTGGTTTGGGGACGCCAGGTGATTGAAAAACGACAGCCCCTCGAAACGTGGCAGCTTGACGTCGTCACTAAGGAAGTCTGTAAGCCATGGTATAAGACTTCTTCGGAAACCTGGTCGATAGCTTTGTTGATTATATTGTGATCGACTAAGTCAAATGCTTGGTGAAGTCAATGAAGGCGACAGCCACAGACGTTTTTCCAGATGGTATATGTAGTCGAGAAAGCTGACAAGACAGTAGTGGTGGAGGTTTTATACGTAAAATTGGAGGATCTATGGCGCCTGTAATATCAGATTAAGCCCAGTCGAACACGAAACTTTTTCAGATTTAGTTGGGTATTAGGGTGATGGCAATGGGTCGTGCTCATTTAAAGATTGTGGGCCGGTTGACTTGGGAACTGGTGACATGAGGTCTTCCGTCAGCTGGGCATTTTGCTTGGTTGAGGGAACATTTATGATGGAGCAGGGATTGTAGAGTTTCATAAGAGTGTGTGTGGAGTGTGTGTGTGTGTGTGTGTCTGAGTGTGTGTGTGTGTGTGTGTGTGTGAATGGTCGCATGTTCGCCTCGCAAGAGAATGGACCTGAGTTCGATCCAGGGCAGGAAACAGGCAAGTTTTTTATGCCATTTGCCTGTCTACCCAGCAGTAATTGGGAATCTGGATGTTAATCGATTTGCGGATCGTATTCCAGGAAATGGTTAGCCAGTGCAGTTGTCCTTCTATCTTGACATTAGGTCATGCAACTCGCACTCAGGTGGTTGTTGTGTTGGCGACAGATTCTACACCTTAAAGACTGGGTCATTAACTTAGGGTGTTAACTTAAACACTGGGTCATGCAGCTGTTAACTGGTGGTTGTTGTGTTATGACAGCTTCTACACCTTAAACATGGGTCATGCAGTTTGTTAACATAGGGTGGTTGTTGTGTTGGCGACAGCTTCACACTAAACAAATTCACGCCTAAGGGCCTTGGGCCGGCCATCCTCGTTACACGAGGGACAATCATTAGTGTGTGTGTGTGTGTGTACTACCATGGTGAACTACGTCCACAACAAACACCAACCTGTGAAAACTCAAGCATATTCAGAGCTCCGTCATTAAGACATTTTATAGGTACATAAACCTTGAAACTGCCGTGTCCTTTCCCATCACTTCTTATCACCACTACACCTCCCGCCACACAATACCTTTCAACAGGTTTACATTTACTAATACAAACTAAAATCAGTTTCTTTTCCCAGCTATGATAAGTCCTTGGTTATAAGGTTCACTCTTCACCAGTCACATCGCAACACTACACCAACTGGAGGCTTCTGTTAGTAGTGGAGGAGGATCTGGTCACCGCCACACCATATTAAGACCATTACCATTAAACTTATTCATAACAGCTGTATAAAAATGACCACCGTTATATATCTTCCCACGGCCTAAATCACCCCCTCCCTTGCCTCTCCTCCTTTATATTCCTTGGACCTCCCCTTGACTCTTCCTCCTTTATATTCCTTGGACACTCCCCTTGACTTTTCCTCCTTTATATTCCTTGGACACTCCTTGACTCTCCCTCCTTTATATTCCTTGGACCTCCCTTGACTCTCCCTCCTTTATATTTCCCTTGACACCCCCCTTTGGACTCTTCCTCCTTATATTCATTGACACCCCCCTTGACTCTTCCTCCTTTATAATCCTTGGACACTCCTCCCCCTCAGTATAAAATAATACATCACCTGATCAAACATTATCCCTATTATTATTCTCAACCTTGAGCATTTAAATGGTTATATCTTCACTTACCAATTAAAACAATGTTTTTTGAGTGTGTGTACACAGGTGGTGTAATGCGTCTAGTGAGGAGCATTATGTTAGTGTTATGCAACACTGATTGCTTCCTCTCGAAGCTACCACCGCTGGCTAGCCTTCACGGTGAACAGGGCAACTGCATAAGTTCTCCCCTGCCAATACACAGCCTCTTCACCATCAAGACTCCTGCTGTGCCTCCTCGTGCAACACACTGTAACTGGTGCCTGTGGCCCCAGGCTAGCCCAGCAGGGGACTCAGAGCAGCAGGGCCCCAAGGACAGGACAGGCCCACTGGCATGTAGACACGTCCTGGCGCCTACCAACCACTGTCCTGCGGATTAACCTTGGTAGGTATAAGGCTGCGGAGTAAACCCTAAAAAAAAAAACTGGAGTGGAGCTCCACATCAGGCAGACATGCTTACAGAGCTCCAACAAGACCCCAGCGGCGGTATAGGGCGAAGAGGTCACCATGGGAACCCGACTACACCAGCAGACAGGTAATGCCTGATGCACAGACTACTAAGGAGAAACCCAACAAACTGGGCTATCGGCAGTCCATTGCACCTCTCCCCAGTCGTTACAACACCTGCACGCTGGATCAGGAAAGGGAGAGCACAAGCGCGGGCTGTAGCCTGTGCTCCTGCCTCACCACAAATCAACCACACTTACCATCCAGTACATCATACTTATCATCATTAAAACCCTATAACCCCAAATTCAATGGCGGCAAACGAGTGGCGACGGACAGGTAGAGATGACTGCCGAGTCTCTAGTTACAACTCTGCCCATGGGCGGCACAGATAAGATGGTCATTTATGCACTGGAATCTAGGCAACAGTGCAATCCGGGTCCTGGTGCTGTGACTGAGTAGCCCTTCGAGGAGCCACTGCTCACCCCACATGGGCTAGAAAAGTCCCCAAATATAGCCTACCTAAAGAACCAACCTGACTGGGCAACTGCAACCAGTAAGGTCATCCTTACGCAGTTGAAACAATCATAATCACAGATCAAAAACAGAAACAAACTATTCAACCTCTTATGGTCACTGCATGGAATGTTAGGACCGTTCTGGATACTGGCACAAACGAGTGCCTGAAGAAGAACCGCTTTGTGGCAAAAAGAGCTGGCTAGGTATAACATAGACATAGCCATTAGTGAGTCCCAGCTCCCAGGACGAGGGTCGACTCACAGAACAGGGGTCTGGCTACGCTTTTCTGGAAAGGAAAGCCTGCTGCAGAGAAAGCACCATTTATGGATTTGGCTTTGCCATCCACCAAAGTATCCCACCTAGGCTAACTGATATGCTTGTTGGGATCAAAGAGACCTCATGACACTTCGAGTCTCACTGAATCATTCACGTCATGCCTTCTTCATCAGTGCATACGCCCCAACACGAAGCAGGGATGATATCAAGGAGGCCTTTATGCCGACCTTGACCGTGCTAACCTCATCCCCCAGAGAAGATAAGGTTTTTCCTAGGTGACTTCAATGCCAGAGTTGACGGAGATGCTGACATTTGCAGAGAATCCAGAGAACGGACGAGGCAAGTGTAATCCCAACGGCCTACTCTTCCACAGCAATTGAGATGCAAACAACCTCACTATCACCAATACCTTGTTTAGGCAGGCCGACAAGTTTAAGGGTTCATGTCACCCACGATCCAAACACTGGCATCTCATTGACTACATCATTGTCAGAGAAAGAGATCACCGAGATGTCCTCATCACCCGTGCCATGCGTGGCTCAGACCACTGCGACGCTGATCATCAGCGTGTCAGAGCCAAACTCTTATTTCATGTCGCCCAAAACGGTGAAGGCAACAAGCCTCCAGAAGAGGTTTTAACAATAAGTGTCTGAGAATCCAGCGGCAACACATGCTTTCAGAGAGCAGCTTGAACGTGGCTGATAAACAAACCGACAACAAACCCAAATCCCAGTGCCGAATGGATTCTCGACACTGTCATGACAAACCTGCAGACAGATCCTCGACCAGATAGGAAAGAATACACCAGGACTGGTTTGATGAAAATGATCTAGAAATCAACGTGCTCATTGATGATAAGCGTGATGCTTTAACTAACTGGCAGAACACCCCTCAGTTTCGGATCAAAGCTGATACCATCTACAAAAAGCTGTGGCCCAGAGTGAAGTTCGCAATCTGAAGAACGACTGGTTGAAAAACAAGGCATGTGAAATGCAACTTGCAGATCAACTCAATATGCACGAAATTTTCAATTCGACTAAAACATTTTTGGGTCAATCACTCACGGTGTAGCCCCTTCTGCTCATTATTAGGGAATGCCTTGGATGAGCAAAAGGCCTGCATCCTTCAGCGCTGGATAGAACACTACCATTCACTGCTCAGCAGCTTGGATGTGGAAGCCCTGACTACCCTATCAAGTCCTCAGCATCCAGAGATGACCCACCTCAGCTATCCTCCATCCCTGAAAGAGGTAGTCACTGCCATCAGACAGATAAAAAATAACAGCCTCAGAACCTGATGGAATCGAACCTAGGTTGAATAAAGCAGGAGGACCTCTGCTTCGCCAGCCGTCTCCACTCTCTCCTGGAAATATATGGGAAAAGGAGGAAATCCCCAAGCTCTTATAGATGCCTCCATCATCTAATATAATATAGGACTAGCCGTGCCTGTCTGTCTGTCTGTCTGTTTGTGTGTGTCTGTTCTTGGCAGCCGAAACAGCACAATCGTTTTTCATCAAACTTGGTGGAAAAATAAAAAAAAAATCGTAAGTGGAACAAACCTGATCCATATTGATGGTTTCTTTAGGAAGCCATTAATTAACCATTTATTTACGCTGGAAAACGATGCAAGTCTCGCTGTCAGCCCATGATTGCAGTTATCGTAAGCTCCCTCCTCCTCCCCCACTTTTTTCTTAGCTTACTTTTTTGTAATGTTGCTTGGATTAGTAAAGGAAGGAAGATGAGTAAATAGAAGAATAAAGAGGAAACAGAAAGAGTTAAAGTAACAGGTGGGATGGACTGTCATCATGCGTCTGGATGCACAGTTTCAACATTACCAGACGACCTTACAGCTACAGTGTGTACAGTATACTTAGTCCTGTGACAGTACAATACCAAACCAATAACTAATACCACTTGAACTATAAATATTTGTAGAATAAAACATAATTATATAGACATGTAGACTCACAACTTGATAAGATATCCGTAAGACATTAGCTATTGGAAATGTGATTAAATGTTTTTGTCCAGTGTGAAATGTATCGGTATTGGTGGTACAATCCTAATGGTCTCTAATCCTGTTGATTAGGTGAGGGTTAATCTGGGTTTAAGGAGATTAAAGATAAGGTGTGGGTTTATTCTACCTGTGTTAGTCTCAGGTACATTCCGTCTAGTAACAATCACGACCATGATTGTAACAATCACGACCATGATTATAACAACCACGACCATGATTATAACAACCACGACCATGATTATAACAACCACGACCGAGTTATAACAACCACGACTGATTATAACCACGACCATGATTATAACAACCACGACCATGATTATAACCACTATGATTATAACAACCACGACCATGATTATACAAACGACTATGATTATAACGACCATGATTATAACAACCACGACCATGATTATAACAACCACGACCATGATTATAACAACCACGACCGCGATTATAACCGACCATGATTATAACAACGACCATGATTATAACAACCGACCATGATTTCTACCACGACCATGATTATAACAACCACGACCGCGATTATAACCACGACCATGATTATAACAACCACGACCAGATTATAACAAACCACGACCGTTATGCCCCGACCATGATTATAACAACCGACATGATTATAACAACCACGACCAGTTATAACAACAACCACGACCATGATTATAACAACCACGACCATGATTATAACAACCCGACCATGATTATAACCGACCACGGTTATAACAACCCGACCATGATTATAACAACGACTATGATTATAACAACCACGACCATGATTATAGCAACCCCGACTGATTATAACAACCACGACCATGATTATAACTACGAACATGATTATAACAACCACTGACCATGATTATAACAACCGACCATGATTATAACAACCACGACTGATTATAACCACGACCATGATTATAACAACCACGACCATGATTATAACCACGCCAGTTATAACAACCACGACCATGATTATAACAACCACGACTATGATTATAACCACGACCATGATTATAACAACCGACCACGATTATAACAACCCGACCATGATTATAACAACCACGACCATGATTATAACAACCACGACCATGATTATAACAACCACGACCATGATTATAACCGACCATGATTATAACAACCGACCATGATTATAACCACGACCATGATTATAACAACCGACCATGATTATAACAACCGACCATGATTATAACAACCGACCATGATTATAACAACCGACTATGATTATAACAACCGACCATGATTATAGCAACCGATTGATTATAACAACGACCGTGATTATAACTAGGAACATGATTATAACAACCATGACCATGATTATAACCGACCATGATTATAACAACCACGACTATGATTATAACCACGACCATGATTATAACAACCACGACCGCTGATTATAACCGACTATGATTATAACACGACCATGATTATAACAACCACGACCATGATTATAACAACCACGACCATGATTATAACCACGACCATGATTATAACAACCGACCATGATTATAACAACCAGGACCATGATTATAACTAGGAACATGATTATAACAACCCGACTATGATCATAACAAACGACCATGATTATAACCGACCATGATCATAACACCGGAATGATCATAACAACCACTGACATGATTATAGCCGACTTAAACAACCGACCATGATTAGCAACCACGACTAATTAAACAACCACGACCATGATTATAACTAGGAACATGATTATAACAACCACGACCATAACAAGCACGACCGTAGTTATAACAACCACGACTATGATTATAACCACGACTATGATTATAACAACCGACTATGATTATAACCACGACTATGATTATAAACGACCATGATTATAACAACCGACCATGATTATAACAACCACGACCATCTGGAAAACGATGTTGCTGTGCGCCTGTCAGCGGACGGCGGTTGCGCGCTAGCCAAGCACAGCGTTCGAACTTTCACGCCTATGAGCTGTATCACGGACTCGCCACCAGGCACGAAGGGCCCACGATCACTTGTCAATATTTATAAAAACAAGGTAGACCGGTAGACTGGCAAATACTGTACCACTGAATCTCGCTGCCGTCCATAGCTGGCAAGATTATCGCCAAGTGCTCCTAAACAGACTTCTTCCTGATGCAGAAAATTTCCTCCCAGAATCTCAATGTGGCTTTAGATTACGCGTGGCACCACTGACGTCTTTGCTGTCTGCCAGATACAGGAAAGAGTGCGAGAACAGCGTCGTGACCTGTCGTGGCCTTCATCGACCTAAAGACCTTTGATTTGGTCAACATGGAAGCCCTCTGGCGGACCTTCAGCCGTTTTGGCTGCCCACTAAATTCATCGCCATTGTGAGGCAACTCCACGATGGTATGAACAACAGTGTCCTGCACAATGGCACAGTCTGAGTTCTTCCCCACCCAAACAGGGGTTAAACAGGGGGTGTACTGGCATGCTTCTCTTTTTATCTTCTTGGCTGCCTTCCTTACTTGTGCCAGTGCCAATTTAGCCGGCGGTGATTGGACGCAAGTACCGGTTGAGGTCTTTTCAACATAAGACGACTCCAGGCAGGAACAAAAGGTGTCGGCAGCTTCCATTACTGAATTTCAGCATGCAGACGATCTCGCCCTTTTCGCTCATATTGAACGTGACCTACAGGAGATCTGAACACCTATGCAGATGCGCATGCACACTTCGGCCTTGAGGTGAATGTATGCAAAACTCAGATTCCTTTCAGCCTGCCCTGGTTCAGCCAAACCTCCACCATCCATCTATCTTAACTTTACGACCCTCTCTAATGTTACCACTTTCAGTATCTCGGCTCCCTGTCCACCACCGCAGACATCGATGAAGAGATTCAACATCGGCCAGATGTGCATCTCAAACCTTGACAGACTTCATACCCGTGTCTTCAGCTGTTGGGAACTGATATTATCTACAAAGTTGCACGTATATCGAGCAGTGGTCCTCCCCACCCTGCTATGGGCACCTTAAGGCGCGAAAATTTTCACCAGCGTAGTCTCGTTCCATCCTTCGAGTTCGTTGGGAAGACAAAGAGAACAAATGCCAGTATTCTCACTGACACCAACTGTAGGAGCATGAGGCTACCATCATCCATGGACAACTATGTTGGGCTAGCCATATTACCCCATGGGTCACTAACGAAAGTAAACGTAATGCTGGCGGGCAACTGATACGGTATAAGGATAGTCTTATGACAAACCTGAAAGTGCCAAATTGACCCCCCTCACCTGAGACGATTACTCCACACCGTAACACTTGGAGGAACACCACACAAGAAGGTGTCAATACTTTCGAGTTAGCCTGACTGCATACCGAGGGCAAACAAGCGCCAACGCCCCAAAGATGCTGCTGCCACCTCCCACACTAGATGTGAGCCTCCACATGCAACATCTGTGGATGATCTGCCGGTCCGTATCAGCCTCTCTAATCTTAAGAACTCACCAACGAGGTGACATCCTACTAACTCATCATTTTTATCGTAACTGGATGGTCGTCATACTCGACTCTGGTGACAGCAAAGTAGTAGTAGTAGTGTGGATGCTCGAGGATTCTGGAAGCGGGACAGCGGCTTCTTCGACATCAGGATTTTGATCCCATGGCCGCTTGTCACCGTAACTAGTCTCGATGCTGCACATAGGAGGAACAGAACGACAAAGAGAAGGGCATATGGGGAGAATTCAAAATGTTGATCAAGGCAGCTTCACTCCTCTAGTGTTGTTCACAACCTCTGGTAGGATGGGCCCAAGTGCAAGATGTTTCTTCGCCAGACTTCATGAGTTGATCTCCGAACAGAAGCAGCAGCCTAGAAGTTATGTCACAGCCTGGATGAGATGTCGACTGTCCTTCTCTCTCTTCGGTCGGCTTTGCTCTGCCTCAGAACGAGCTTCTGCCTACTCCGACAACTGCTGCAGATATTGACTATGAGGCTACAGTCTGAATGCTTCATGGATCTGTGACTCAACTAATTTAACACAGATAGGATAGTTTCTTGTTATTAGGATGTTAATATTAGGTAAATAAATGGTGGCGAAGGTGTGGCTATTGGGGGAGGCTGGAGGCCACGTAAAAAAAAAAGTAGTAGTAGTAGTAGTAGTAGTAGTAGTAGTAGTAGTGTGTGTGTGTGTGTGTGTAATTTCACCACCGAGCTTATTTCACCTAAGATTAACCACCTAACCTAACCTCACCCCAAATAGTGTTAGGGTGGTTAATCTGGTGTTGTGGGGTGGTGTTTCTTCAGGTGACGCCAGACAAACAACTGGAATAAATATTAGGTAATAAACATAATTATGATGTTGGACGGACCAAAAGTACCGTCACTAAGAAGACTCTTAATGAATCTCAGTAACCGTCACCAGCCTCACATGGACCAGCCTCACATGGACCAGCCTCACATGGACCAGCCTCATGGACCAGCCTCACATGGACCAGCCTCACATGGACCAGCCTCACATGGACCAGCCTCATGGACCAGCCTCACATGGACCAGCCTCATGGACCAGCCTCACATGGACCAGCCTCCCATGACCAGCCTCACATGGACCAGCTTCACATGGACCAGCCTCACATGGACCAGCCTCACATGGACCAGCTTCACATGGACCAGCCTCACATGGACCAGCCTCACATGGACCGTCACAGGACCAGCCTCACATGGACCAGCCTGAGCCTCACATAGACCAGCCTCACCAGACCAGCCTCACATGGACCAGTCTCACATGGACCATCCTCACATGGCCAGCCTCACATGGACCAGCCTCATGGACCAGCTTCACATGGACCGCCTCACCTTGAACCAGCCATACACCCTCCAGCTCCGCCACTTCTATAAATTCACTTTCCGTTGATCAGTTTGAGGCGGCCGGCGGCGCTAAAGGGCGTCCCTGGGGGAAGGGAATACGTCCTCAACGATGCTAAAGTCCCTGAAGGAGGCGAGGGAGGAGGTGGAGAGCCCCTGCTTGGCGATTCTAAGTGAGGTGGGGGACTCCTGCCTCACATACACAACATGAACGGCGCCGTAAACCTTCGGGATGTTGGCCGATGGAGAGAATGTGGTGGTGAACAGAAATAAGATGGAGTCCCAATAAGACAGACAACAACCAGAATTAACTAATAATGAAGCTTGAACCAATGTGTTGCAGTAATTTGCTTCTGATTCATAGCCACAACTCCTCCTACCACATTCACTCCACCACACACCCCCACACACACACCCCACACACTACACATGCATCAACATTCTTCCGTCATCGGTTTCGAGATCGGGTGACAGGTAGCCCCGCCTCGTCCGTAAGCTGCGTCTAGCGGTCTGTGTAACATTAAGGCGACATTACCGCCGTGTATGGGGCTGTCACTACCGCCTGATGACTGCAGCTTAAGGAACGGACAGCAACGGGGTGACGGCAGCAGAGGTAAAGGATTGACGGAATTAGTCAAGGGAAGCGGGAAGATCTGTAAATGTAGACAAAATTAAACTGAAGAGATGTGGCGGTAAGCCGCGGTGGTCGTCTGAACAACACAAGTACAATACAATAAAAATAACAGTAAAGGACGAGCATTGAGGTGGGAGGTCAATATTGGCGGCACCAGGGTTCGTGTCAGGCCAGCCGGTCGCTTCAGGGGTAGTGTCAGGCCAGCCGGTCAGCACCGGGTGGTCGTGTCAGGCCAGCCGAGGTCAGTACCAGGGGTGTGAGCCAGCAGAGGTTAGCACCAGGGGTCGTGTCAGTGCCGAGGGGTCGGCAGCAATATGTATTGACGGCAGTGTGTGGTAGCCTCCACCACACCCCAGCCACCCTCTCCTACCACTGACCACCCTCTCCACCCCAGACGCCTATCCCTCCACACCCCCAAGCCACCCTCTCACCACCACACCCCAGCCACCTCTCCTCCACCACACCACCAGTAACCCTCTCCACCACCACCCCAGCCACCCTCTCCACCACCACCCCAGCCACCCTCTCCACCACTTTTGTTACCTCTCCACCGCACCCCAGCCACCCTCTCCACCACCACACCCCATGCACTCCTCCACCACCTCGGCCACCTCTCCTCACCACTTGACCACCTCTCCTCCACCACAATCACCTCCTCATCACCACCCCCAGCCATCCCTCCACCACCCCAGCACCCCTCCTCCACCACACCATGAGCCACCTCTCCTCCCACCACACCGCCAGCCACCCTCTCACTCCACACACCGCCAGCCACCCCTCCTCCACCACACCTAATACCCCCTCCACCACACCCCCAGCCACCCCTCCTCCACCACACCCCAGCCACCCCTCCTCCACCACCTGACCCACTCTCCACCACACCAGCCACCTCATCCTACCCTCCCACCACCACCCCCAGCCACCCTCTCCACCACCCCAGCCTCCTTCTCCACCCCATCCTCATCACCACACCCTCAATACGCTCTCATCACCACACCCCCATACCCTCCTCATCACACTCCCCAATACCCTCTCATCCATACCCATCCATCTCCTCTTGCCATCCCTCCCACCACCCCAGCCACCCCTCCTCACCACACCGCCAGCCACCCTCTCCTCCACCACACCATAGCCACCCTCTCTTCACCCATGCCACCCCCTCCTCCCACCGTCTGCCATGCCCTCCACCACCACCACCCCCAGCCATCCCCTCCACCACACCCCAGCCACCCCTCCTCCACCACACCGCCAACCACCCTCTCCTCCACCACACCGCCAGCCACCCTCTCCTCCACCACACCCCAGCCACCTCCTCCTCCACCCGCCAGTACCCCTCCACACCACCCCCAGCCACCTCCTCCACCACACCCCAGCCACCCCTCCTCCTGCCACATCTCCAGTGCCCTCCTCCCAGGCGTTCTGTACCATAACTCCATATAATTTCATTCTTATCTTAAACTCAATGTGACACTAGCTTCTTCCTTCCTCACTCTGAGTTAAGTTCAATTCTCTAGTTCTCTCCTTCCCTCTTTCTTTCATCATCATCATCTTCATCATCATCATCATCATCATCATCACCATCATCACCATCATCATCACCATCACCATCGTCATCATCACCATCGTCATCATCACCATCCATGCCATCGTCGTCATCATCATCATCTCCATCTGCCATCGTCATCACCATCATCACCAATCCTGATTAGGACTCATCTCATCTGCTTTGCCCATGCTTTCTGCTCCTCCTGTTCTTACTGGGGGGTAAAATGGTGGGAGTGGGGGGGGAGGAGGTAGGGTGGGGGGAGTTGGGGTGGGATGTGGGTGGTGTTTCAGGATGGTGGGCAGAGGATGCTGGTTATTTGAGGTTGGTGAGCAGCGAGTGACGGCGAACGTGTTATTGTTGTGTCTGTCTGCACCCACCACCACCCTGCTTACTGTATACTCCGCCACCACCACATAGCACTGCTTTGTCTCCCTCACCACCCACCACCACTGCCTGCTGTCTCCTCTACCACCACCACCACCCTGCTTACTGCTGTCTCCTCCACCACCACCGCTTACCGTCCTACTTGCGCTGTCTCCCCTCCCGCCACGGCATTCCACGGACCGCCTGCTTGTCTCCTTCTTACCCCACCGCCATGCTTAACTGCTCCTGCTCACCACCACCGCCTGCTTGCTGTATCACGCTCTTCACCAGCACCGCCATGCTCTGCTGTCTCCCCTCCACCACCGCGCTCCCAATAGCTCATTCTCCACCTGCCGCCCATAGCGCAACGTGTCGCCACCCGCCAACGGCCATCCGCGCCATAGCGCTTGCTCCTCCTCACCACCGCCGCCGCAAGCGCTTAACGTTCCCTGCCCACCGCACCCGCCGCAAATATCTCGCGCACTCTTGCGCAATGGTCTATGCCACCACTGCGCCCATAGCGCTGCTGTGCTCCCCTACCACCCACCCTTATTTGCTGTCTCTGCCGCCTGCGCCACCACCCACTATTCTTGCTAGCAATGTCCCCACCGCCGCCTGCAGCGAACGTCTCACCACCGCCGCTCATAACGGCGTCTCCCACCGCCGCGCCGCCGCCTTTGAACGATGTCCTGCCCCACCGCCGCCATAGCGCAACGTCTCCCTACGACCGTTACCACCCAGCTGCGCTGCTGTCTCCCTGCACCACCGCCGTACTGGGTTCACCGCTGCTGCTGGTGTCTGCCCACCGCCGCCGTCAGCGATGTATATCGCAGTTGCCGCCCTGCTTAACAGCGATGCTCTTCACCACCGCCGCAGCTGCTTGATGTGTCTGCCGCCGCACCGCGCGCAACGTGTCTGCCCCGCGCGCCGCAACTGTCATCGCCGTATCGCCGCGCTTACATAGCGCGCGAGTGTCATGCACCGCCGCCGCCGCGGCAGCATATTCTTCCCACCGCCGCCGCGCAGCGCAGCATATGTCCTACGCGCAGCGCCAACGTGTCACCGCCGCCCATAGCGCTCAACGTGTCATCACCGCCGCCGCCCATAGCGCGTTGATGTCCTGCCCACCGCCGCCCTTTTATAACTTGTCTCCCCACCACCGCCGCAACGCAACGTTTTCCTGCACCACCGTAATAACGAACGTCTCACCGCCGCCACCGCCGCCGCCAGCGCGCAACGATGTCTCACCGCCACCACCCATAGCGCGGTTATACACCACCGCCGCCCTGCTTGCTGCGCAATATACGCACTGCCACCCTGCTTGGAGCAACGATATACATCGCCCACCGCCGCCCTTTTGCCAACGTTATCTACCCACCGCCACCCGCCGCGCTGTGTCCCTGCACCGCCGCCGCCCGCCAGCGCAGCATTGTCCCCTGCACCACCACCACCCATAGCGTAATGTCTCTGTGGTGTCTGCACCACCACCACCCATAACGCAACAATGTCCCTGCACCACCACCGCTTGCTTGCTGTCTCCCTGCCACCGCCATGCTTACTTAACGTGTCTCACCACCACCGCCGCCAGCAATGCTGTCTCCTCCACCCCCTGTTGGTTTGGGGTTTGTTTCCGCCACCTGCTTGCTGCAATGTCATCACAGCCACCGGCGCCTGCGCTTGACTGCTTCCACCACCACCGCATAGCACTTAACGTGTCCACTGCGTCACCACCGCCGATAACGATTTTCTCACCCACCGCCGCTGCTTGCGTGCTTGTCTCCTCCACCACCGCAGCCGCCTTGCTTGCTGTGTCTCCTGCACCACCGGCATAGCGCGCTGGTCTCCTCCGGTGTTTGCCACCGCCCTGCTTGCTGCTGTCTCCTGCCCACCGCCACCGAGTGCTTACGTGCTCATCACCACCGGCGCCATGGCTTAACGTCTCCATCCACCGCCGCTTGGGTGTTGGTGGGTTGCTGCTGTCTCACTCCCGCCACCACCACCCATAGCGCAACGTGTCCTCCCCACCGCCCTTAGCCTTAGCAATGTCATCACCACCACCACCCGCAACTATTGCGTCTCCTCCACCATCACCACCCTGTGCTAATGTCTTCACTCCACCACCGCTGCCACCTTTGCTTCCATCGCCCTCCACCACCGCCGCCCTGCTTGCAACGGTCTCCCTCCACCACCACCACCCTTTACGCATGTCTCCTCCACCACCACCACCCTGCTTGCTGTCTCCCTCCCCACCACCACCCATTGCGCAGCTGCTCTCCCACCACCACCACCTGCTTGTAACGTCCTCCATCACCACCACCCTGCTTGCTGCTGTCTCCCCTCCCCACCACCCTCTTAGCCACTGCTGTCTCCCCACCACCACCACCCTGTACTGCTGTCTCCTCCACCACCACCACCCTGCTTTGCTGTCTCCTCCCCCCACCACCCATGCTACCACCACCCATAGCCTGCTGTCTCCTCCACCGCCACCCACTTGCCCCTTGCTGTCTCCCCTCCCCCACCACCACCCTGCTTGCTGCTGTCTCCCCCCACCACCACCACCCCTGCTTGTGCTGTCTCCCTTCACGCCACCACCTCCCGCCAGCACCATATTGTGTCTCCCTCCACCGCCATAGCTAACAACGGTCTCCTCCACCCACCCCATAGCGCAACGTCTCCTCACCGCCACCACGCCGCTTCCAGCAATATACTCACCGCCGCCACCACGCCTTCACCACCACCACCACCACCATTACTTCTGCTCCCTCCACCATCACCACCCCGCATGGACGATTGTTTCTCCACCACCGCCACCCTGTTGCTGCTTGTGCTCACTCACCACCACCACCACCCTGCTTTCGCAACGTCTCCTCCACCACCACCACCCTGCTTTACTGCTGTGCTCCCACCACCACACCAGCACTGCTGTTCCACCACCACCACACTTTGCCTCCACCACCACCACCCACTGCTTGCTGCTGTCTCCCCACCACCACCACCCATAGCACTTAACGTCTCCATCACCACCACCCATATCTGCTGCTGTCTCCTCCACCACCACCACCCTGCTTTGCTGTCTCCTCCACCACCACCACCCCACCTGCTTATTGCTGTCTCCTCCACCACCACCACCCTGCTTCTGTCTCCTCACCACCACCACCACCCACTGCTTACTGCTGTCCCTCCCACCACCCCACCTGCTTACTGCTGTCTGCCACCACCTGCTTACTGCTGTCTCCCCTCCACCACACACCTTGCTGTTGTCTCCCTCCACCACCACCACCCACCGCCTGCTGTCTCCCCTCCACCACCACCCTGCTTACTGCTGTCTCCCTCCACCACCACACACTTGCTGTCCCTCCCACCCACCTTTGTCTCCCTCCTGCCACCACCACCCTGCTTGCTGTCTCCCCACCACCACCTGTACTGCCTCCCCCACCCTGCTTGCTGTCTCCTCCCACCACCACCACCCTGCCAGTGGGCTCTTAACAGGCAGATAGGGGAGAGGTGGGTCTGCCAGTGGCCTCAACGATGGCAGACAGGAGGTGAAGGTGGGTCTGCCAGTGGCCTCTAACGATGGCAGACAGGAGGTGAAGGGTGGGCTCTGCCAGTCACTCTAACACGGTGGCAGACAGGGTGAAGGTGTGGTCTGCCAGTGGCCTCTAACGATGGCAGAGGTGAAGGGTGGGTCTGCCAGTGGCCTTTAACGATGGTAGCAGACAGGGGGTGGGTGGAGTCTGCCAGTGGCCTCTACGATGGCGAACAGGGGTAAGGGTGGAGTCTGCCAGTGGCCTCTAACGGTGGCAGACAGGGGGTGAAGGTGGGTCTGCCAGTGGTCTTAACGATGGCAGACAGGGAGGTGAAGAGATGTTCTTGCCAGTGGCCTTTAACGATGGCAGAGAGGAAGGTGGGTCTGCCAGTGGCCTCTAACGATGGCAGACAGGGGTGAAGGGTGGGTCTCAGTGGCCTCTAACGATGGCAGACAGGGGGTGAAGGTGGGTCTGCCAGTGGCCTAACGGTGGCAGACAGGAGGTGAGGTCTCAGTGGCCTCTAACGGTGGCAACAGAGGTGAGGGTTGGTCTGCCAGTGGCCCTAACGAGGCAGACAGGTTGAGGTGGGTGTGCACAGTGGCCTCTAACGATGGCAGACAGAGGAAAGGAGTGTGTCTCCAGTAGTGCCTCAACGATGGCAGATAGGGAGGTGAAGGAGGTCTGCCAGTGGCCTCAACGATTGAGACAGAGGGTGAGGTCTGCCAGTGGCATCGTGGTAGACTTATTGAGGATGATCGTGGTAACAGTTCTCATCCTGACAGCAGAGCGAAAAATAGATCGTTTAAGCCATTCACTGGTTATCCTCGGCACGATAACTTCTTTCCTGTTACCATTTTTAACCTACCATGGCTGGCTACATTAACCTACCATGGCTGGCTACATTCTACCATCACTGGCTACATTAACCCACCATCACTTACATTAACCTACTCACTGGCTACATTAACCTACCATCACTGGTTACATTAACCTGCCATCGCATTTTCACATTAACCTACCATCACACAGCTACATTAACCTACCATCACTATTACCATCACAATTAACCTACCATCACTGGCTACATACTTCCATCTGCTGGTTACATTAAACCTGTCACTGGTTTGCATTAACCTACCATCACTGGCTACATTAACCTACCATCACTGTTACATTAAACTACCATCACTGGCACATTAAGCTACCATCACTGGCTACATTAACCTGCCATCACTGGCTACATTAACCTACCATCACTGGCTACATTAACCTCTCATCATGGCTACGTTAACCTGCATCACTGGCTGCATTAAACTTCCATCACTGTCATTAAACTACATCACTGGCTACATTAACCTACCATCGCTTTTACATTAACCTACCATCACTGGCTACATTAACCTACCATCACTGGCTACATTAACCTACCACGACTGGCTACATTAACCTACCATGACTGGCTACATTAAACTACCATCACTGGCTACATTAACCTACCATGACTGGCTACATTAACCTACCATGACTGGCTACATTAACCTACCATCGCTGGTTCCATTAACCTACCATGGCTGGCTACATTATTTCTGGCTGGCTACATTAACCTGCATTGCTGCTTCGCCTACGCATGGCTGGCTACATTAACCTTACCATGGCTGGCTACGATAACCTACCATGTTTTGTTCATTAACCTGGCTGGCTGTTAACCTACCATGGCTGGTTACATTAACCTACCATCACTGGCTACATTAACCTACCATAGGTGGCTACATTAACCTACCATGGCTGGCTACATTAACCTACCATCGGCTACATTAACCTACCATGGCTGGCTACGACTAACCTACCGTGTTGTACATTAACCTACTGCGGCTGTTACAACCAACCATGACTGGCTACATTAACCTACCATCACTGGCTACATTAACCTACCATGACTGGCTTTATAACCAACCATGACTGGCTACATTAACCTACCATCACTGGTTACATTAACCTACCATGGCTGGCTACATTAACCCACCATCACGTGGCTACATTAACCTACCATCACTGGCTACATTAACCTACCATCACTGGCTACATTAACCTACCATCACTGGCTACATTAACCTACCATGACTTGCTACATTAACCTACCATCACTGGTTGCATTAACCTACCATCACTGGCTACATTCCTACCATCTGGCTACATTAACCTACCATCACTTCTGGCTGTCATTAACTCACCATGACTCATTACATTAACTCTCACTGGCTACATTAACCTACCATCACTGTCACATTAACCTACCATCACTGGCTACATTAAACTATCGACATAAACGTTAATTGAGTACACACAGGTAAAATAACTTAATAATTCCAATCCACACAGATAATTTCCAATCCACACAGATACTTCCGACTTATTCAGATACTTCTGACTCTACACAGATACTTTCTGACTTACACACAGATACTCTGACTTACACAGATACTTCCGACTTACTGTTACATAAAGCAAACAGGAACCATGAGCAGAGTGTGGCCAGGTGACCCACGTACCTGTAGGGTGGCCAGGTGACCCACGTACCAGTAGGGGTGGCCAGGTGACCCACGTACCTGTAGGAAAGATACTATGTAAATTCCATGTGAGGGAAATTTATTACTACCTGGAGGAAGAGACGATGAGGGGAGAGGAGAGGGAGGGGAGGGGAGAGGGGAGGGGGGGGAGGGGGGAGGAGGGAGGGGAGGGGAGGGGAGGGGGAGGGGGAGGGGAGGGGAGGGGGAGGGGGGGAGGGGAGAGAGGCAAAGGAGAAGGATGTAAAAGGAAAAAGAAGGAGAAGAAAGGAAGAAAGGACGAACTACAAGTGAGAAGAGGGAGAGAGAACAGAAAGAAAATAGTAGAGAGAGGGGAAGAGAGAGGAGGGAAGGAGAAAAGAGGGGGAAGAGAAAGAGAGAGGGGGAAGGGGAGGAAAGAGAGGAGGAAGGGAGGGAAAGAGAGGGGGAAGGGAGGGAAAGAGAGGGAGAAGAGAGGGAAGGAGAGAGAGGGGAGGGAAGGAGAGAAAGAGGAGGAAGGGAGAGAAAGAGAAGGAGGAAGGGAGAGAAAGAGAGGGAGGAAGGGAGAGAAAGAGAGGGAGGAAGGGAGAAAGAGAAGGAGGGAAGGGAGAGAAAGAGAAGGAGGAATGGAGAGAAAGAGGAGGGAAGGGAGAGAAAGAGAAGGAGGAGAGAGAGAGAAGGAGGAAGGGAGAGAAAGAGAAGGAGGGAAGGGAGAGAAAGAGAAGGGAGGGAAGGGAGAGAAGAGAGGGAGGAAGGGAGAGAGAGAGGGGAGGAGGGGGAGGAGGGAGGGTGGAGAGAAAGAGAGGGGAGGAAGGAGAGAGAGAGGGAAGGGGAGAGAAAGAGAGGGAGGAAAGGGAGAGAAAAGAGGAGGAGGGAAGGGAAGAAGAAGAGAGGAGGAAGGGAGAGAAAGAGAGGGGAGGAAGGGAGAGAAAGGAGAGGGGGGAAGGGAGAGAAAGAGAGGGAGGAAGGGAGAGAAGAGAGGGGAGGAAGGGAGAAAGAGAGGAGGAAGGGAGAGAAAGAGGAGGGAAGGAGAGAAAGAGAGGAGGGAAGGGGAAGAAAAGAGAGGGGAAGAAGAGAGGGAAGGAAAGAGGGAGGAAGGGAGAAAGAGGTGGGGAGAGAGAGGGGAAGGAAGAGAGAAGAGAGATGGGAAAGGAGAGGGGAGGGAAGGGGGAGAGGAAAGAGAGGAGGGAAGGGAGAGAAAGAGAGGGGGGAAGGGAGAGAAAGAAAAGGAGGGAAGGAGATAAAGAGGGAGAGAGAGGGGAAAGGAGAGAAAGAGGGAAGGGAAGAGAAAGAGAGGAGGGAAGGGGAGATAAAGAGAGGGAGAGAGAGGGAAAGGAGAGAGAGGGGAAGGAGAAAGAGAGGGGAAGGGAGAGAAAGAGAGGAGAAGAGAGGAGGAAGGAGAAAGAGAGGGGGGAAGGAGGAGAGAGAGGCAGGAAGGAGAAAGAGAGGGGAGGAAGGGAGAGAAAGAGAGGGAGGGGAGGGAGAGGAGAGAGGGAGGGAGGGAGAGAAAGAGAGGGGAAGGGAAGAAAGAGAGGGGGAAGGAGAGAAAGAGAGGGAGGAAGGAGAAAGAGAGGGGGGAAGGAGGAGAGAGAGGGGAAGGAGAAAGGGAGGGAGGAAAGAGAAGAGGGAGGAAGGGAGAGAAAGAGAGGGAGGGAAGGGAGAGAAAGAGGAGGGAGGGAAGGAAGAAAGAGAGGGGAAGGGAGAGAAAGAGAGGAGGAGGAAGGAGAGAGGGGGAAGGAGAGGAGAAGAGGAAGGGAGAAAGAGAGAGGAAGGGAGAGAAAGAGAGGAAGGAAGAGAGAGGAAAGGAAGGAAAGAGAAAGAGGGGAAGGGGAAAGAGAGGAGGAAGGGAGAGAGGAGGAGAAGAGAGGGAAAGAGAGGGAGGGAAGGAGAGAAAGAGGGGAAGGAGAGAAAGAGAGAGGGAAGGAGAGAAAGAGAGGGAGAAGAGGGAAAGAGAGAGGAGGAAGGAGAGAAAGAGAGGGGGAAGGGAGAGAAAGAGAGGGAGGAAGGGAGAGAAAGAGAGGGAGGAAGGAGAGAAAGAGGGGAGGGAAGGGAGAGAAAGAGAGGGGAAGGGAGAGAAAGAGAGGGAGGAAGGGAGAGAAAGAGAGGGAAGAGAGGAAGAGAGGGAGGGAAAGGGAGGAAGAGGGAAGGGAGAGAAAGAGAGAGGGGAAAGGGAGAGAAGGGGAGAAGAGAGGGAAAGAGGGAGGAAGGGAGAGAAAGAGAGGGGAGGGAGAGAAAGAGAGGGGAGGAAGGGAGAAAGAGAGGGGAGGAAGGGAGATAAAAGAGGAGGAAGGAGAAAGAGAGGGGGAAGGAAAAGAAAGAGAAGGGGAAGGAAAGAAAGAGAAGGGGGAAGGGAGAGAAAGAGAAGGAAGGAGAGAAGAAGAAAAGGAAAAAGAGAGGGGGAAGGAGAGAAAGAGAGGGGGGAAGGGGAGAAAGAGAGGGGGGGGGAGAGAAAGAGGGGAAGGGAGAGAAGAGAGGGGGGAGGGGAGAGAGGAGAGGGGGGAAGGCAATGTTAAGACTCAAAACTTATTATTGGCTGGGTGAGGGGGAGAGGTGAGGGGTGGGGTGTGGAGGGTTGTTAGGGGGGGTGGTGCTGGAAGACTGGGGGGTCGTAGGAGACGGAGATAAAATACAATATTTACTCCTCCTTCTTCCCCTCCTTCCTCCCTCCTCCGATCCTCCTACTCTGCCCACCTCACCTGTGGTCCCTGGGCAGGTAATCAACTCGGCTAGGTCATGTTATCAGCATCGTCAGGCGTCTCACTCCCTCTTCCTTCCTTTCCTTCCTTGGGCCTTTTAACTTTTCCTCCGTTCGTCCTCCATTTTTATTTTATTTAAACAGTTTATTACACGGGATCTCTGACAAGGTTCTGGCCTCACCATGATAACTGGTTTAAAGGAAAATGTTAAAACTAATTAAAGCCACGATGGTTTGACAACCAATATTAGACTTTAATGTTCGGGATGTCAGAGTAAGTCAGGTTGGTAGAAGAATCAGCGGCCATCTTGACCTGGGGCAACACCAGTATGTCCGCCGTGAAGAAGTTCCACAGTCGTCACACTTCTTGGCATGAAGGTCCTCTGATGAGAGAGTATAATCCATCAGTCGCTGGGCTCGCTTCTGTATTCTGTCCAGTTTTCCAATGGGAAGGAGGCTGTACATCCACGAAAGCGATTAGTACTCTAAATAAGGCTTATAGGAGATCAGGATCCCACTGTGGTCAAGGAATCTAGTCAACCTTCTCAGAGCTGATTCCTGAGTGAGGCGTTTGTCGAACCTCAAATTTTTCGCCCTGGGAGGATGGTAATGTAATCCAGGAGTGGCAGAGGAGCCCACCCAAGGAGGATTCTATCTCACGGCGCGTATGGCATATCAATCACTTGTGTTTTCTGAAGGGCAATTTACCTACCAACCCCATCCACGGATCAGCTCTAGTTGCTGGTTTACTCTCTGGGTGAAGGAGGTTAAGAGCACGATAGGATGACATCATCAGCGTAGGCTGATACCACTGGCACATGTTGTCAATATATGCATGGCAAAAATCCCAAAAAAGATCCCTGAGGGACCGACACCTCTATTTGGAAAGTCTCTGAAGGTCTGACCGTTGACGACAACTCTGAGGGTCCTCCTCGCAGGTAGTCTGCTACAGGAGGTTCCCTCGATCCTGATCCTTTCTGCTCGAAGCTTCTAGGAGGCCCCCATGCCACACCTGGTCGAAGGCCCCCGTGCTGTCATGGGCGATCACGAGGGTGTCCAGACCTTTGTCCAGCGCATCCTGCCAGTCTCTGGAGAGGAACAGCTGCAGGTCTGAGGTGGATCGAGATGAGATGAACTGAAACCAAACTGCCACTTACGGCCATTTGTTTAAACATATCTGCAACTTATTAGTATCCCTACACCTCCGAGCCGTAATCCATTTTTAAATCCAAATTTTGTCGGGTTACCATTTGGTAGTCCGACAATATTAAAAGGTCAGATAAGTCCCGGTGTAGTAGATATAGAATAGAAAACGTCTCGAAATACAATATATGTAAATTAAGATGAGATAATAAAGAAAACAAAATTTAAATGTCCTAATAACCGGTTCAATGGAAATGTATATATTTTAAAGGACCGCCGTGTACCCCGTGACGTCGTACCTTCATCTCCCCATCGCCCTTCCAATTTTATCAAGAATTATATTCCACAATCATCCTTATAGCCTGGTACGCACTTTTTGTTTGTGATAGATAGATGGAATGCAATTTCTATTCTCCAATATATTATATAGGAAGATCTAAGATGACAAATGCACTAGGTAGATAGTTTACAAGTGTCATCTGTGACTCACGCTGATAACTACCATGGAAAAAATTCTCCTGCTATATTTCACTGTTTGGGTTGTTGTTGTTCAGGTTGTGTTGTAGGTAATAAATAAAAATTTTTACGTAAAATACTTTTAGAAGAAATGTTCGAACTCAGGTTAGAATAAAGTCCCAAATTGATTAATGATGAATCAAACAATAAAACAAAATTTAAATATACTATGGACAAATTTATTAAGGAAATTGTAATATTAATGCAAATGCTTGTAAACTATAATTATCAGAAGTAATTTCACTAATATACAATAGTTACCGCAAAATATAGATAATAGATATTGTTTTATTATCTTCTTCACGGCTCATGTTCTGCTTTGATTTTGGCGCGCGGATGACCAGTTTATTGACATTCATCTTGATAAGGCGTACCAACCCTCTGAGTTAGTGCGTTCGTTACTAAATAGTAACCTGATGTTCGGGATTGATATTCGAGTTTGACGAACAATTTGTCAGGTTACCAAACGGTAACCCAGATATCGGAGAGCTGCTCGGGCTTGCTGCCCCGAGTGTTTAATAAAATGCAAGGAACAGTTAGATTGTTGTGGAAAGTGACGACACACTTCCTCCGCGATGTAGCTTCTGAAAATCTTGCTGACCACAGATGTCTGACTTGAACTTATGGACATATATCATCTCTGGCTTTCTTTGCACACGGTGGGCCAGGTAGGTGTTGAAGAGGTGAAAGAGGACCAGTTAGCTCGTTGCCGAAAGACATACGGGACTGATGTCGTTGTTTAACATTAAAGTAGACGTTTGACTCTTTTCCCGAGTTATTGCCGTGGTCAGTTGTTCGTTTCGTCCCATTCTCCTTCCTTCATCTTTTCTCCTCTTCTACCCGCGCCATATCATCAGCTTAACATCCAAACTGAGGTCTGTGTAGGCTACTCGGCCAATCAAGACACGGCACAGTACAACACATTGTTGTATATTTGAACACAACAACAGTGTTAGGCTGACGGCCTTCACACCGACCACTGACTGTGGCCATGTTAGTAGCTGCTTCTGAGTGTGCTTTTAAGCAGTAGTAGCTGCTCTGGAGGCTGTTAGTAGCTGCTTGAGGGCTATAGCCGTTTGTTGGTTACATGTTAGTAGTTGCTTCTGAGTGTGGCCATGTTAGTAGCTGTTTGAGTGTGCCCGTGTTAGTAGCTGCTTTGAGTGTGGCTGTTAGTAGCTGCTTCTGGATGTGGCCGTAGTAGTTGCTTCAAGAAGGCTGCTTCTGAGTGTGATGTTAGTTAGGTCAGTAGGCGTAAAGAAGCCTGGAGTCAAGCTGAGTAAGTGTGAGTCAACATGAGTAAGTGTGAGTTTATAGTGGAGTCAACATGAGTATGTGTGAGTCAACATGAGTAAGTGTGAGTCAACATGAGTAAGTGTGAGTCAACATGAGTAAGTGTGAGTCAACATAGGTGAGTCAACATGAGTAAGTGTGAGTCAACATGAGTAAGTGTGAGTCAACATAGTATATGAGTCAACATGAGTAGACACAGAGGCAGTATGAGGTCAACATGAGTAAGTGTGAGTGAACACAGAGGTGTGAGACAACATCCGGGAACACACTTCATCCTTCAACTTTGTAAATAAAAAATAAAAGCTTTAACGAATAATAAAGCCTTAATGAAACAGTCTTAAAATAATGAAAACAAAAATAATGACAACTAATTTAAACAATAAATAAATCAAACTAAACCAACGAGGCAAAAGTTAAACCAAGTTAAATTAATCCTTAAGGCAAATATATGAAAACAAAATAATAAAAAATAAATATAAAATAATTAACTAAAAAATAAAAAATCGTAAATCATAATAAAGTAGGGAGGAGGGGAGAGGGGAGGGGAGGAGGAGGAGGGGGAGGGGGAAGGAGGGAAGGGAGAGGAGGGGGTAGGGGAGGGGGAAGCAATACCAAAGACAGCCAACACACTACGGAGCACACGAACACTACGGGAGGACACGAACACTACGGGGAGCACACGAACACTACGAGAGCACACGAACACTACGGGAGCACACGAACACTACGGAGCACACGAACACTACGGAGCACACGAACACTACGGGAGCACACGAACACTACGGTAACACACGAACACTACGGGAGCACACGAACACCATGGAGCACACGAACTACGGGAGCACACGAACACTACGGGAGCACACGAACACTACGGGAGCACACGAACACTACGGTAACACACGAACACCACGGAGCACACGAACACTACGGAGCACACGAACACTACGGAGCACACGAACACTATGGGAGCACACGAACACTACATGGGAGCACACGAACACTACGGGAGCACACGAACACTACGGGAGCACACGAACACTACGGAGCACACGAACACTACGGGAGCATACGAACACTACGGGAGCACACGAACACTACGGGAGCACACGAACACTACGGTAACACACGAACACTACGGGAGCACACGAACACTATGGAGCAAGAACATGGAGCAATCGAACACTACGGGAGCACACGAACACTATGGAGCACACGAACACTACGGTAACACACGAACACTACGGAGCACACGAACACTACGGAGCACACGAACACTATGGAGCACACTAACACTACGGAGCACACGAACACTACGGAGCACACGAACACTACGGGAGCACACGAACACTACTGTAACACACGAACACTACGGGAGCAATAATGAACACTACGGTAACACACGAACACTACGGAGCACACGAACACTACGGTAACACACGAACACCAGAGAGTTCCTCCTGTACAGGAGATAAAAAATAAACCCAATAATAATTCAAAAAGGAAATTAAATTATTGATATTTATTGTGTGATGCAGTGAGAACAGTGGCACCCGGACACACACACCCGCATCACCTACCACACACCACCACCACCACACACCACCACCACCACACACCACCACCACACACCACCACTACCACTACTACCATATATACCACACACCACCACCACCACACACACAGTACTACCACCACACACCACCACTACCACACTAACCACCACCACCACTACTCCACCATATACCACACACCACGACTCACCACACACCACCACTACCACACACCAATTCCACTACTACCATATACCACACACCACCACTACCACACAACACTACTACCACACACCACCACTACCAATAACACACCACCACCAACACACAACTAACTACCAATACACACCACTCACCACCACTAACAACTACTTACTACCACTAACAACCACTTACCATCATATACCACTCCACCACCACTCACCACACAACTACCACCACTAACAACCACCACCACACACACCACCACCACCACACACCACCACCGCCACACCACCACCAACATATACCAATACACCACCACCTACCACACACCACCACCACCACACACCACCACCACCACAACACCAACACCACCACACACACCACCACCACCACACACCACTACCATCATATACCACCACCACCACCACCACACACCACCACACAACCACCACCACACAACCACCACCACCACACACCACCACCACCACACACCACCACCGCCACACACCACCACTCAACATAACACACACCACCACCAACACCACACACCACCACCACTAATAACCACCACTACCACACAACCACCACCACCATATACCAACAACCAACCACTCACCACACCACCACACAACCACCACCACCAATAACCACTACCACCACATACCACCACACCACCACACACAACTAATACCACCACTACCAACCACCACCACCAATAACCACCACCACCACACACCACCACTACCACACCCAACCACTACCACACACCACCACTACCACACACCACCACTACCACACACCACCACCACCACACACCACCACCACCAATAACCACCACCACCACCAATACCACCACCACCAACAACAACACCACCACCACAATAACCACCACCACCACTACCCAACCACCACCACTAACAACCACCACCACCACACACCACCACTACCACACACCACCACTACCACTAACACCACCACCACCACATACACACACCACCACCACCACACCACCAACACCATATACCACACACCACCACCACCACACACCACCACCACCACAATAACCACCACCACCATATAACACCACCACCACACACCACTACTACCACTACTACCATATACCACACACCACCACCACACACCACCACTACCATACCACCACTAACACACCACCACTACCACACAACCACCACTACTACCATAAATTACTAACAACCACCACCACCACACACCCACCACCACATATAACCACCACCACTAATAACCACTACTACCACAAACCACTACTACCACACACCACTACTACCACACTCCACCACTACCACACACCACCACTCACCACACACCACGACCACTACTAATAACCACGACTACCACACACCACAACCACCAATAACCACCACCACCACACACCACCACCACCACACACCACCACCACCAATACAACCACCACCACCACACAACTACCACCCACACACACCACCACCACCACACACCACCACCACACACCACCACCACACACACCACCACCAATACCACATACCACACACCACCACCACCACACCACCACCACCACACACCACCACTGCCAACAACCACCACCAACACATACCACACACCACCACACACCACCACCACCACACACCACCACTACCACACACCACCACCACACCATACCACACACCACCACCACCACACACCACCACTACCACACACCACCACCACCACACCACCACCACCACACACCACCACCACCACACCACCACCACCACACACACCACCACCACCACAAACCACTACCACCACACACCACCACGACCACACAACCACCACCACCACACACCACCACCACCACACACCACCACCACCACACACCACCACCACCACACCCACCACCACCACACACCACCACCACCACACACCACCACCACCACACACCACCACCACCACACACCACCACCACCACACCACCACCACACACACCACCACCACCACACCCACCACCACCACACACCACCAACACACACCACCACCACCACACACCACCACCACCATATACCACACACACCACCACCACACACACCACCACCACTAATACCACACACCACCACTAACACACACCACCACTACCACACACCACCACCACCACCATATACCACCACCAACACACACCACTACTACCACACCACCACATACCACACAATCAACACCACCACACACACCACCACTACCACAACCACCACTACCACACACCACCACCACACACCACCACTACCACCATAACCACACACCACCACCACACACCACCACCAACACACCACCACCACCACACAACAACTACCACACAATAAACCACTACTACCAATAACCACTACCACCACACCCACCACCACCATCAACCACCAACACACCATAAACCACCACTACCACACACCACACCACCACTAACAACACAACCACCAATAACAACCACCACTACCACAACCACCACCACCACACACCACCACACCACCACACAACCACCACTACACACCACCACCACCACACACCACCACTACCACACACCACCACTAACACACCACCACCACCACACCACACCACCTACCCACTAACACACACCACCACCATCACACACCACCACCAACACACCACCACCACTAACACACCAACACACCACCACCAACACACCACCACCAACACACCACCACTCAACACACCACCAACACACCACACCACCAACACACCACCACCATCACACCACCACCAACACACCACCACTAACACACCACCACTAACACACCACCACTACCACACCAACACCTCACTAACACACCACCACTCAACACACCACCACCACCACACCACCAACACACCACCCACCACCAACACACACCACCACTAACACCACCACCACCACACACCACTAACACACCACCACCACCACACCACCACCAACACACCACCACCATCACACCACCACCAACACACCACCAGTACCAACACACCACCACTCCAACACACCACCACCACCACACCACCACCAACACACCACCACTAACACACCACCACCACTCACCACACCACCACCACTAACACACCCCACCACACCACCACACACACCACCACTACCACACCACCACCACTCAACACACCACCACTAACACACCACTACTCAACACACCACCACTAACACACCACCACTATCACACCACATTCACCACACCACCCCAGCGCGTGAGTCACCCTAACAAGGAGAAACGGATAAATAAAAATTAATACACAGGATATTAATTTAAGGATTTTTTTTCCTGGCAGGTGGTGAGGGACGGATAATACTGGGGCAGGAAAGAAGGAGAGGGGTGAGGGGAGGGGTGAGAGGAGGAGACAGTGGTGAGGAGGAGAGAGGAGGGGTTGGAGGTGAGAGGAGAGATAGTGGTGAAGGGGTGAGGGGAGAGGTGAGAGGAGAGACAGTTGGAGGAGAAGGGAGGAGTGAGGGGAGGGATGGAGAGAGAGGGATGAGAGGAGAGACAGTGGTGAGGGGAGGAGTGAGGGAGAGGGGAGGGATGAGGTGAGAGGAAGGAGAGTGTTGAGGAAATTGAGGGGGTGAGATAGGAGAGTTGGGAAGGTGAGGATGAGAAGAAGGTAGGGGGAGAGAAGAGTGGGAGGGAGAGGTGGAGGTAGGAGTGGGGGTTAGGGGGTGAGAGAGATGGGTGAAGGAGAGAAGGGAAAGGGGTGAGGTGAGGGGTTGTTAAGAGATTGAGAGAATATAGTTAAAGAAGAGACAGAGAGAGTGGGGAGAAAGAGGTGATAGGAGGGAGTAGAGAAGAGGAGGGGAGGGATGAGGGAGAGGCGGGAGGAGACTGGGAGGTCATTAGGTGGGGAAGGAGCTAGGGTCAGGTGAGGGACTGGGAGGTTATTGGATGGGAGGGGCTGGTCATGGGAGGAGATTAATGGTTGTTAGATTTATTGAGGCCAAAATAACACTATATATATATATATATATATATATATATATATATATATATATATATATATATATATATATATATATATATATATATATAAACATTTTAATTGACAAACTAAAGTTTTAACAAACAAATAAAATGACTCAGCATTACAAAACATCAATAAATCTTTTATAAAAGGGAATTCGAATTTTAATCCCTAAATTACATCATAAGTCAAGTTCATTAAATATAAATATCAACACGTACAAATCCTGACTTTAAATTTCTACAAAATGATGATAATACTGACAAAACAAACGTCTAAATATAGCAATAGTTGTCCTTTAACTCACATTCTTAATGGTTGGTCGAAATGGTGTGGATATATCAATTTGTTAAGTCGCTGCTAATTGGCGAGATAATGAACCTGAGGGCGGGCCAGGATGACGTATCATCGAGAGCCAATCAGCGCCTCAGATACATTATGCTCGCGGCTGACCTCCTGTGGTCTGTTTACGGGTGGAGTCCTCCAGCCAGAGGGATATATGTGTTTGTTGTTGTTACTACTGCTGCCTCTATATTAGCTCATATTAAAGTGAATTAAACTCATGGTATTACTATTTTTGTATGAGTTTTATGAAAATGTTGTGATGGAAATATATGTAGGAGGAATAGGTATTATGTTCTGTATAATATGTAATGTTGAAGTACGATTTATGTACACATAGTTATTAATTACACTAGCACAAACTCGTACTGACATAGAACACACGCAACAAGGCACTCACACACACACACACAGTTCCAGTGGTTCAAGTCCACTCCAAAATTTAATAACAAACAATAATAAAACCCACCTATTTATATACCTTGACATCCATTGTTGTCATGCTTATTATTTTTGTTTGTCATCTCTCTCTCTCTCTCTCTCTCTCTCTCTCTCTCTCTCTCTTCTCTCTTTTTTTTTTTTTTTTTTTTCCTTTTCTCCCATGGACCTACGAGGTGACAAAGAAGGAGAGCGGGGGGACGAAGAGAGAGAAGGGAGGGAGAGGAGGGGGAGTCCAAATGCGTGTGTTTGAGACTGAGAGAGAGAGAGAGAGAGAGAGAGAGAAGTTTCAGAAAGGAAAGATAATTAGTTTGTGATGTTTTTATACATAGAGATAAAACATTGACAGTCTGGGATGGGGAGATAGACAGGAAAACAGAAAGAGGGTGAGGGATGAAGAGGAAGGTGGGGAGAAAGAGATGGGGAAACTGTGGAGTAATTCCAGCCTGTCTGGGGAGGGGAGGGGAGGAGGGGCTATATGGCTTGCAGGAGAGTGTAAGCACTAGGGGAGAGGGGTAGTGGGAAGGTGGGGAGAGGGAGGAAGGAAAGGGGACAGAGAGAGGAAGGAGAATAAGAGAAGGGGTAGGGATGAAAGAGCACGAATAAAGGGAGGTAGGAAGGAAGGAAGTAGAAATAGGGAGGAAAGAGGGGTAAAGAATGAGGAATTATGGCGAGGAGAGAGACAGTAAAGGGGAGGGAGGTCAAGAGGGAGGAACGGAGAGAAAGGAAGAAGAGGCTGAGGGTAGAATGGAGGGGTGTGGGAGAGGAGAAAGAGAAGGGGGAAGCGAGAGAGTGGCAAGTTAGAAGAGGGCGGAAGTGGTGGGGAGGAGAGTGAGGCAGGGGAGGAGTGAAGGGAGAGATAGAAGGAAGGAAGGCAAGGAAGGGGGGTGGGAAGGGATAGGGGGAGAGGGGGGGGAGAGGCAGGGGAAGAGGGAGAAGGGGTGGGAGGGGGGGAGACAGGGGAAGGGGCACGTAGCTGGCATAACAGTTGCCAACCCGTCACATCTGGCAGAGTAAACTATGAGTGACTGACCAACTTCCCTGACTATTTATACCTCTTAGTGCCTCTAACTCCCTTAGTGCCTCTTACCTCCCTTACTGCCTCTAACTCCCTTAGTACCTCTTACCTCCCTTACTGCCTCTAACTCCTTAGTACCTCTTACCTCCCTTACTGCCTCTAACTCCCTTAGTACCTCTTACCTCCCTTACTGCCTCTAACTCCCTTAGTGCCTCTTATCTCCCTTTACTGCCTCTAACTCCTTAGTGCCTCTACCTCCCCTTAGTGCCTCTCACCTCCCTTAGTGCCTCTTACCCCCTAGTGCCTCTAACTCCCTTAGTGCCTCTTACCTCCCTTAGTGCCTCTACCTCTTTAGTACCTCTTACCATCCCTTAGTGCCTCTTACCTCCTTAGTGCCTCTACTTTTAGTGCCTCTAACTCCTTAGTGCCTCTTACCTCCTCAGTGCCTCTTACCCCTTAGTGCCTCTACCCCTCAGTGCCTCTTACCCCTTAGTGCCTCTACCCCTTAGTGCCTCTTACCCCTCAGTGCCTCTTACCCCTTTTAGTGCCTCTACCTCCCTTTGATGCCTCTTACTCCCTAGTGCCTCTTACCCCTTAGTGCCTCTTACCTCTTAGTGCCTCTTACTCCTTAGTGCCTCTACCCCTTAGTACCTCTTACTCCTTAGTGCCTCTTACCTCCCTTAGCTCTTGTAATCTCTTCCTCGTTATTCTGTTCGCTTTCTTTAATTAATTTCTTCATGTTCCTTCATTTATCGTTTCTTCTTTCTTTTTCCTCAATTTCTCTACTGTATTCTTCTCATCTGCTTCTCAACCTTTTTATTCAGTTTTCTATATTCAATTTTTAAGTTTTTGGGGGTCAGATTGAAGACTTTTGGCCAATTTATGCTGATTTGATTTAATTTCATCCTCCTTCTCCTCCTCCCTCACTCTCCTTTTTCTCCTTCTCCTCCCTCTCTTCATCTCTTTGTCCCCCCTTCCTCTTCCTCCTCCTCCTCCTCCCTCTCACCTCTCTTTCTTTTCTCCTCCTTCCTCTTCCTCCTCCTCCTCGTTCTTCTCCTCCTCCCTTCCTTTCTACTTTTTATCTTTCTTCCTCTCACTTCCTCCTTCTCCCTCTTACCTTACCTCTTTCTCATTCTCCTTTCACCTCCTCCTCTTCTCCAACTTCCTCTCACCTCCTCCTCTTCCTCCTTCCTCTCACCTCCTCCTCTTCCTCCTTCCTCTCACCTCCTCTTCCTCCTCCTTCTTACCTCCCTCCCTTCCTCCTCCTTCCTCTCACCCCCTCCTCTTCCTCCTCCTTCCTCCCTCACCTCCTCCCTCTTCCTCCTCCCTACCTCCTCCTCTTCCTCCTCCTTACTCTCACCTCCTCCTCTTCCCTCCTCCCTTCCTCACCTCCTCCCTTCCTCTCTCCTTCCTCTCACCTCTTCCTCTTCCTCCTCCCTCCTCTCACCTCCTCCTCTTACGGGTGTTCTTTGTCCTCACAGCCTTCTTCTGGGTCTCTCTTCCTCTCCAGGTCCTTCTCCCTACTCTCTCTTTTCAGTGCTTTTTGTTTATTATTGTTATTATTATTATTATTATTATTATTATTATTATTATTATTATTATTATTATTATTATTATTATTATTATTATTATTATTATTATTATTGTTGTTGTTGTTATTATTATTATTATTATTATTATTATTATTATTATTATTATTATTATTATTATTATTATTATTATTATTATTATTATTATTATTATTATTGTTATTATTATTATTATTATTATTATTGTTATTATTATTATTATTATTATTATTATTATTATTATTATTATTATTATTATTATTATTATTATCATTATCGTCACATAGCCTTTTACACAAGTCTGAATCAACTCACCATATTTTAAAACACTTTCGATTTCCTCAAGACAGCAACTCCTACCTCTGCCCAAGGTCTCTGTTGTCTTACACTTCATTCATTCTTACACTTAACTCATTCTTACACTTAACTCATTCTTACACTTAATTCATTCTACACTTAATCCATTCTACACTTAACCCATTCTACACTTAACCCATCTTACACTTAACTCATTCTTACACTTAACTCATTCTTACACTTAACTCATTCCATAATTCTTAATTCATTCTTACACTTAATCCATTCTACACTCCTTAACCCATTCTACACTTAACCCATCTTACACTTAACTCATTCTTACACTTTAATTCATTCTTACACTTAATCCATTTTACTTAACCCATTCTTACACTTAACCCATCTTGCAATTTAACTCATTCTTACACTTAACTCATTCTTACACTTAACTCATTCTTACACTTAATCCATTCTACACTTAACCCATTCTTACACTTAACCCATCTTACACTTAACTCATTCTTACACTTAACTCTTCTTACACTTAACCCTTTCACACTTAACTCCTTTCTTCTATACTGCAATGTCTATATTTTGGAGTGTATATTTATATAGAGAGGTAGATTGATGTGAAGAGGGATAGAGATAGGTAGGAATAATGGAAGATAAACCAGAAGAAGAGGAAAAAAGAGATGGGAATAATAAAAGGAGAGGAGTAATTAGAAAAGGAGAGAGATAAAGTGAAGACAGATGGAAATGAACATGAAGAGGTAGATAGAAGGAGAGAAAACGCAGAGGAAGGAGGAATAGAATGAGCACATGTAACTGAACGAAGCATACTGAT
>NW_024716307.1:0-6577 GCF_018991925.1 Homarus americanus | reverse complement strand
ATAATCCTGTAGGTGCAGCAGCAGCAGCAACAACAGCAGCCCCAGCAGGTGGTTGTGGTGGACTGTGGGAGTTGAACCTGTAGATGCAGCAGCAGCAGGTGATGGTATTGGACTGTGGGGAGTTGATGCTGGTGCAGCAGCAGCAGCGGTGGTGGTAGTGGACTTTGGGGAGTTGGTCGTAGCTCAACATTAGCAACAGGTGGTGGTGGTTGACTGTGGGAGTTGATCCTGTGGGTGCAGCAGCAGCAACAGCAGCAGTGGAGTGGTGGTGGTGGTGGTGGACTGTGGGGATTGATCCTGTAGCTGCAGCATTAGCAGGTGCTGGTGGTTGAGGGAGTTGATGCTGGGTGCAGCAGCAGCAACAGCAGCAGTAGGTGGTGGTGGTGGTGGTGGACTGTGGGGAGTTGATCCTGTAGGTGGCAGCAGCAACAGCAGTAGGTGGTGGTGGTGGTGGGGTGTGGGGAGTTGATCCTGTAGCTGCAGCATGCAGCAGGTGCTGGTGGTTGACTGTGGAATTGATGCTGTAGGTGCAGCAGCAGCAACAGCAGCAGTAGGTGGTGGTGGTGGTGGTGGCCTGTGGGGGAGTTGATCCTGTAGCTGCAGCATTAGCAACAGGTGCTGGTGGTTGACTGTGGGGAGTTGATGCTGTAGGTGCAGCAGCAGCAACAACAGCAGTGGTGGTGGTGGTGGTGGCCTGTGGGGAGTTGATCCTGTAGCTGCAGCATTAGCAACAGGTGCGGTGGTTGACTTTGGGGGAGTTGATGCTGTAGGTGCAGCAGCAGCAACAGCAATGAGTGGTGGTGGTGGTGGCCTGTGGGGAGTTGATCCTGGCTGCAGCATTAGCAGGTGCTGGTGGTTGACTGTGGGGAGTTGATGCTGTAGGTGCAGCAGGCAACAGCAGCAGTGGAGTGGTGGTGGTGGTGGTGGCCTGTGGGGAGTTGATGCGTAGCTGCAGCATTAGCAACAGGTGCTGGTGGTTGACTGTGGGAGTTGATGCTGTAGGTGCAGCAGCAACAGCAGCAGTGGTGGTGGTGGTGGTGGTCTGTGGGGGGAGTTGATCCTGTAGCTGCAGCATTAGCAACAGGTGGTGGTGGTTGACTGTGGGGGAGTTGATGCTGTAGGTGCAGCAGCAGCAACAGCAGCAGTAGGTGGTGGTGGTGGACTGTGGGGGAGTTGATCCTGTAGCTGCAGCATTTGCAACAGGTGCTGGTGGTTGACTGTGGGGGAGTTGATGCTGTAGGTGTAGCAGCAGCATCAGCGACAGCAGCAGCAGCAGGTGGTGGTAGTGGACTGTGGGGGAGTTGATCCTGTAGGTGCAGCAGCAGCAGGTGGTGACGGTGGACTGTGGGGGAGTTGATCCTGTAGGTGCAGCAGCAGCAGCAGGTGGTGGCAGTGGACTGTGGGTGAGTTGATCCTGTAGGTGCAGCAGCAGCGACAACAAGAGCAGCAGACTGGTGGTGGTAGTGTACTGTGGTGGAGTTGATCCTGTAGGTGCAACAGCAGGTGGTGGTGGACTGTGATGGAGTTGATCCTGTAGGTGCAGCAACAACAACAACAACATAAGCAGCAGCAGCAGGTGGTGGTAGTGGACTGTGGGGCAGTTGATTCTGTAGGTGCAGCAGCAACATCAGGTGGTGGTGGTGGACTGTGTGGGAGTTGATCCTGTAGGTGCAGCAGCAGCTGCAGGTGGTGGTGGTATACTGTGGGGGAGTTGATCCTGTAGGTGCAGCAGCAGCAGGTGGAGGTGGATTGTGGGGGAGGTGATCCTGTAGGTGTAGCAGCAACAGCAGGATAGTGGTGGTGGACTGGGGAAGTGATCCTATGGGTGCAGCAGCAACAGGTAGTGGTGGTATACTGTTGGGGAGGTGATCCTCTAGGTGCAGCAGCAGCAGGTGGTGGTGGATTGTTGGGGAGGTGATCCTCTGGGTGTAGCACAACAGCAGGTGGTGGTGGACTGTGGGGAATGATCCTGTGAGCTGGCAACAACAACAGGATGGTGGTGGTGGACTGGGGAGTTGATCCTGTGGTGCAGCAGCAGCAGGCGGTGGTGGACTGTGGGGGAGGTGATCTTGTAGGTGCAGTGGCAGCAGCAGTTGGTGGTGGTGGACTGTGGGGGAGGTGATCATGTAGGTGCAGCAGCAGGTGGTGGTGGACTGTGGGGTCGTTGATCCTATAGGTGCAGCTGCAGATTGGTGGTGGACTGTGGAGGAGTTGATTCCTTAGGTGCAGCAGCAACAACAGCAGCAGCAACAGGTGATGGTGGTAGTGGACTGTGGGGAGGTGATCCTGTAGGTGCAGCAGCAACAGCAGGTGGTGGTGGTGGACTGTGGGGGAGTTGATCCTGTAGATGCAGCAGCAGCAGGTGATGGTAGTGGACTGTGGGGGAGTTGATCTTGTAGGTGCAGCAGCAGCAGCAGCAGGTGGTGGTAGAGGACTTTGGGGGAGTTGATCCTGTAGGTGCAGCAGCAGCAACAACTACAACAGCAGCAGCAGTACCAGCAGCAGCAGCAGCAGGTAGTGGTGGCGGCGGCCTGTGGGGGAGTTGATCCTGTAGGTGCAGCAGCAGGCGGTGGTGGTGGCCTGTGGGGGGAGCTGATCCTGTAGCTGCAACATTAGGAACAGGTGGTGGTGGTTGACTGTGTGGGAGTTGATCCTGTAGGTGCAGCAGCAGCAGCAACAGCAGCAGCAGCATCAGGTGGTGGTAGTGGACTGTGGGGAGTTGATCCTGTAGGTGCAGCAGCAGCAGGTGGTGATGTGGTGGACTGTGGAGTTGATCCTGTGGGTGCAGCTGCAGCAGCAGCAGCAGCAGGCAGTGATAGTGTGCTCTGGGGAGTTCATCCTGTAGGTACAGCAGCAGCAGCAACAACAGCAGCAGCAGCAGCAGCAGCATCAGGTGGTGGTAGTGGACTGTGGGGGAGTTGATCCTGTAGGTGCAGCAGCAGCAGGTGGTGATGGTTGACTGTGGGGGAGTTGATCCTGTAGGTGCAGCAGCTGCAGCAGCAGCAGCAACAACAACAATAACAGCAGCAGCAGCAGGTGGTGGTGGTGGTCTGTGGGGAGTTGATCTGTAGGTGCAGCAGCAGTAGCAGCAGGTGGCGGTGGACTGTGGGGAGTTGATCCTGTAGGTAAAGTATCAGTAGCAGCAGGTGGTGGTGGTGGTCTGTGGGGAGTTGATCCTGTAGGTGCAGCAGCAGTAGCAGCAGGTGGCAGTGGACTTGGGGAGTTGATCCTGTAGGTAAAGTATCAGTAGCAGCAGCAACAACAACAACAATAACAGTAGCAGCAGCAGCTGGTGGTTGTGGTGGTCTGTGGGGGATGTAGGTGCAACAGCAGTAGCAGCAGGTGGCAGTGGACTGTGGGGAGTTGATCCTGTAGGTAAAGTATCAGTGAGCAGGTGGTGGTGGTGGTCTGTGGGGAGTTGATCCTGTAGGTGCAGCAGCAGCAGTAGCAGCAGGTGGCGGTGGACTGTGGGGAGTTGATCCTGTAGGTAAAAGTATCAGTAGCAGCAGGTGGTGGTGGTAGTCTGTGGGGAGGTTGATCCTGTAGGTGCAGCAGCAGTAGCAGCAGGTGGCAGTGGACTGTGGGGAGTTGATCCTGTAGGTAAAGTATCAGTAGCAGCAGCAGCAACAACAATAACAGTAGCAGCAGCAGCTGGTGGTTTGGTGGTCTGTGGGGGAGTTGATCCTGTAGGTGCAGCAGCAGTAGCAGCAGGTGGCGGTGGACTGTGGGGGTGATCCTGTAGGTAAAGTATCAGTAGCAGCAGCAGCAACAACAACAATAACAAGTAGCAGCAGCTGGTGGTTGTGGTGGTCTGTGGGGAGTTGATCCTGTGAGTGCAGCAGTAGCAGCAGGTGGCGGTGGACTGTGGGGAGTTGATCCTGTAGGTAAAGTATCAGTAGCAGCAGGTGGTGGTGGGTGTCTGTGGGGAGTTGATCCTGTAGGTGCAGCAGCAGTAGCAGCAGGTGGCAGTGGACTGTGGGGAGTTGATCCTGTAGGTAAAGTATCAGTAGCAGCAGGTGGTGGTGGTGGTCTGTGGGAGTTGATCCTGTAGGTGCAGCAGCAGTAGCAGCAGGTGGCAGTGGACTGTGGGGAGTTGATCCTGTGTAAAGTATCAGTAGCAGCAGGTGGTGGTGGTGGTCTGTGGGGAGTTGATCCTGTGGAGTGATCAGTAGCAGCAGGTGGCGGTGGACTGTGGGGAGTTGATCCTGTAGGTGCAACAGTAGTAGCAGCAGGTGGCGGTGGACTGTGGAGTTGATCCTGTAGGTGCAGCAGCAGTAGCAGCAGGTGGTGAGGTGGTGGTCTGTGGGGAGTTGATCCTGTAGGTGCAGCAGCAGTAGCAGCAGGTGGCGGTGGACTGTGGGAGTTGATCCTGTAGGTGCAGCAGCATAGCAGGTGGTGTGGACTGTGGGGAGTTGATCCTGTAGGTAAAGTATCAATACCAGCAACAACAACAACAGTAGCAGCAGCAGCAGGTGGTGGTGGTGGTCTGTGGGGAGTTGATCCTGTAAGTGCAGCAGCAGTAGCAGCAGGTGGCAGTGGACTGTGGGGAGTTGATCCTGTAGAAGCATCAGTAGCAGCAGGTGGTGGTGGTGGTCTGTGGGGAGTTGATCCTGTGGGTGCAGCAGCAGCAGCTGGTGGCGGTGGACTGTGGGGGAGTTGATCCTGTAGGTAAAGCATCAGTAGCAGCAGGTGGTGGTGGTGGTCTGTGGGAGTTGATCCTGTAGGTGCAGCAGCAGCAGTAGCAGCAGGTGGCAGTGGACTGTGGGGAGTTGATCCTGTAGGTAAAGTATCAGTAGCAGCAGGTGGTGGTGGTGGTCTGTGGGAGTTGATCCTGTAGGTGCAGCAGCAGTAGCAGCAGGTGGCAGTGGACTGGGAGTTGATCCTGTAGGTAAAGTATCAGTAGCAGGTGGCGGTGGTCTTTGGGGAGTTGATCCTGTAGGTGCAGCAGCAGCAGTAGCAGCTGGTGGTTGTGGTGGTCTGTGGGGAGTTGATCCTGTAGGTGCAGCAGCAGTAGCAGCAGGTGTTGGACTGTGGGGAGTTGATCCTGTAGGTAAAGTATCAGTAGCAGCAGCAACAACAACAATAACAAGTAGCAGCAGCAGCTGGTGGTGGTCTGTGGGAGTTGATCCTGTAGGTGCAGCAGCAGTAGCAGGTGGCAGTGGACCTGGGGAGTTGATCCTGTAGGTAAAGTATCAGTAGCAGCAGGTGGCGGTGGACTGTGGGGAGTTGATCCTGTAGGTAAAGTATCAGTAGCACACAGCAACAACAACAATAACAGTAGCAGCAGCACTGGTGGTTGTGTGGTCTGTGGGGAGTTGATCTGGTGCGGCAACAGTAGCAGCAGGTGGCGGTGGACTGTGGGGGAGTTGATCCTGTAGGTAAAAGTATCAGTAGCAGCAGGTGGTGGTGGTGGTCTGTGGGGAGTTGATCCTGTAGGTGCAGCAGCAGTAGCAGCAGGTGGCGGTGGACTGTGGGAGTTGATCCTGTAGGTAAAAGTATCAGTAGCAGCAGCAGCAACAACAACAGTAGCAGCAGCAGCAGGTGGTGGTGGTGGTGTGGGAGTTGATCCTGTAGTGCAGCAGCAGTAGCAGCAGGTGGCGGTGGACTGTGGGGGAGTTGATCCTGTAGGTAAAGTATCAGTAGCAGCAACAGCAACAACAATAACAGCAGCAGCAGCAGCTGGTGGTTGTGGTGGTCTGTGGGGAGTTGATCCTGTAGGTGCAGCAGCAGTAGCAGCAGGTGGCGGTGGACTGTGGGGGAGTTGATCCTGTGAAAGTATCAGTAGCAGCAACAGCAGCAACAACAATAACAGTAGCAGCAGCAGCAGGTGGTGGTGGTGGTCTGTGGGGATTGATCCTGTAGGTGCAGCAGCAGCAGCAGCAGGTGGCAGTGGACTGTGGGGGATCCTGTAGGTAAAGTATCAGTAGCAGCAACAACAACAATAACAGTAGCAGCAGCTGGTGGTTGTGGTGGTGCTGGGGGAGTTGATCCTGTAGGTGCAGCAGCAGTAGCAGCAGGTGGCGGTGGACTGTGGAGTTGATCCTGTAGGTAAAGTATCAGTAGCAGCAGCAGCAACAACAACAATAACAGTAAGCAGCAGCTGGTGGTTGTGGTGGTCTGTGGGAGTTGATCCTGTAGGTGCAGCAGCAGTAGCAGCAGGTGGCGGTGGACTGTGGGAGTTGATCCTGTAGGTAAAGTATCAGTAGCAGCAGCAGCAACAACAACAATAACAGTAGCAGCAGCAGCTGGTGGTTGTGGTGGTCTGTGGGGAGTTGATCCTGTAGGTGCAGCAGCAGTAGCAGCAGGTGGCAGTGGACTGTGGGGAGTTGATCCTGTGGTAAAGTATCAGTAGCAGCAAGCAACAACAATAACAGTAGCAGCAGCAGCTGGTGGTTGTAGTGGTCTGTGGGGAGTTGATCCTGTAGGTGCAGCAGCAGTAGCAGGGTGGCGGTGGACTGTGGGAGTCCTGTAGGTAAAGTATCAGTAGCAGCAGCAGCAACAACAACAATAACAGTAGCAGCAGCAGGTGGTGGTGGTGGTCTGTGGGGAGTTGATCCTGTGCAGCAGCAGTAGCAGA
>NW_024716306.1:0-10120 GCF_018991925.1 Homarus americanus | reverse complement strand
TAGAAGTTACGTATTGTTTCTTTATGTCACTCCACAAGAATTACCAATCCTTCACTATCAACACTATATCATTCCCTTATATGGACGTTCGTTATAATATTGTCTATTATAACAAACCATACGCCATTCTATTCGTTAAGCCAGTGAAGCCTTTACAAACTGTGACACCATGAGCATTCAGTATCGCCTGGCGGCATCACTCTTTCCTTGTGGCGTGATGACACGCTTGTGAAACCTTCGCCAGACGTACACGTTCGCTCGCCTTTGGTTGTTGTATATGGTGGAGTCTCAGGGGCGAGTTGTGGTTTGTTATTTTTAGGATATTCTGATGCACCTGCTGGCTCCCACGCCCACACGCCTACCCACGCCCACATGCTTACACCGCCCACACGCTGCTTGTATCGCCCACACGCCCACACCCCACCCATGCCTTGTCTCATTCTAGCCCACGCCAATATGCTTGTAACGCCCATGCCTGCACTCTCCCCACGCCCACACGTCTGCACCTACCCACGCCATCCCTCACACCAACCCACGCCCATTACAACCCTCCCTAGTCTCTCTTATCCATACACCCTCCCATCACCCATCACCCCATCTATTTTACCTATCTCTCTCACCCATCAAACAAACCCATTCCCTGAACCATTCTCTAAACACCCACATATCCATCCCACCTTTCAACACACACCCATCCAACCAATCCATATATCCAGCCCACCTCCTCATTACATCCTCATTCATCCGCCATCCACTTCCTTCCACTCTCTTTCTCCACTTCCCCTGCCCCTCCCTCTTATCCAAACCCCTCCCATCCCCGCGCTCTGTCCCCCTCCTCCTCCCCTGGTCCCCTCCCTCCCTCCTCCCCCTGCCCCCTTCCTCCTCCTCTGCTCCTTCACACCCTCCCACCCTCTTCTCTCCGTCCTCCTCCATCCTCCTCTTATCCAACCTGTCACTCTGTCCCTCTCCACCCTCCCCCCACTCAGTACCACCCTCACAAGGTTTTAAGTTTCATTTTTGGCCAGGACCGTGTCAGCCTGCTCCTCTCCTGGTGCCAAATGGAAATTTCTGTTTTTCTTGCTGACATCTTAACGACGTTCATGTTTTTAAAATTTTGAAGATGCAGGAAATGTAGGGTGTCGCTGTGTCCCTCCCCACCTCATTCCTCCTCCTCCTTCCCCTCCTCCTCACTAACATTCATCACTCTCCTCTTCCTCTCTCTTTCCTCCTTCCAGACCCATCAATACCTCCTCCTCTTCCTCCTCTCCTCCTTTCCTCCCCCATTTCTAGTACCTCATCACACAGCACCCACCCACCCATCCACCCACATCCACAGCAACACCCACCCACATTTGTATCCAACCTCCTTCTCATTCCACCGTCCCTCCCTCGCCATTGAGGAATTTCTAATGCATTTTTGCTAGATGTGATACGGAGCAATGGGTGGAGGGAGGAGGAAAGAAGAGGAGGAGAGAGAGGGAGGAGAAAGAGGAGAGAGGGAAGGGGACAACTACCTCTCCTATACCTGTCCACTCACTCACACAAACCCCTCTCCTTTTCACTTTTAGTTCCTCTGTTTCTTCCTTCTACACCCACTATCTCATTCTCTCTCTCACTCTTCCCTTCTCTCCTTACTCTGTCTCTTTCTCTCACTCTATCCTTTCGCTTTTACGTCACTTCTCTTTATTTGTTTTATTCATTTTGTTATTGTTCACACGTTTTAATTATTTTGTTTTATTAATGTTTTGTTATTTCTGGTATTGTTGTTATTGTTGTTGTTATTATTGTTCGTTTTGTTGTTGTTTGTTACTTGTCTCACCTTTACTGTGTCTGTTATTTCTATTAATGTTTGTTGTTTTGTGTGTGTTTGTCTTCATGTGACATCATCAATCAACTACCACACACACACACACACACACACACACACACACACACACACACACACCAAAAATTAAGTGAGTTACGTGCACAATAAATCGTATTCTAATTTACATAGGCAAGTGATAACCAGGGCCAATTGAACAAAAAACGAGGTATATCTCTCTGCCTTGTGACGTCACAGAGGAGGGAAGGGAAGAGAGGGGGGAGGAGGGGAAGGGGGATGAATGGGAGAGAGGTGAAGGGTGGGAGAAGGGTGAAGGAAGGGGAGGAGAAGAGGGAGGAAGGGAAGAAAGAGAAGGGAGGGAAGAGAAGAAGGAAAAATTGAGAATGGGTGAGAGGAACAAGAATGGAGAGAGAGAGAGAGAGAGAGAGATAATGATGGGTGTGAGAGGAACAGAGTGTTGGTGTCAGGGAGGCACAGTGCTGCCTTCTGGCACGGTGCCATAATCTGCACCGGAGGAGAATAAATCTCACTTAATGTGTGCTTTGTAGCACTGTGTGTGCTGTGTGTGTGTGTGTGTGTGTGTACGTGGGGGTGTGTGAGTGAGTGTGGTAGTGTGTGTGTATGTGTGTGTAGGTATATGTGTGTGTGTGTGTGTATAACTGTCTCTCAAAACATCACCGGAGATAAACAACTATAACTACACTACACACACACACACACACACACACACACACACAATCACGTCTTACCATCGTCCACCAACCTCAATATACCTTTTAATAAACCTAAGAACACCCAACACGAGAGAAACTAAAAACCCTTCGATAAAACCAAGTAAAAACCCCACACTTTAAATGAACTAAAACCCCATCTACATAAAAAAATATAACAAAAACCCAACTTTGATATATTAAAAAAAATCATGAAGAAAATAAAAACCCATGAAAAATAAAAATAAAAAATACCTCAAAATAAAAATAAAAACAAGAAAAATAAAAACTCAAGAAAAGAAAATACAAATAAAAACCCAACTAAAAAAAAACTCAAATAAAATAACTCATCTAAACCTATAAATAAACATCTTTCAACACAAACTCCCCAAAACCCAGGCAAAAAATCGTGTTAAGACTGAAACAAAAAACAAGAGACAGACAGACTAGGGAAATGTTAAGAAAAGGAGTTAAGGAAACTGCGTTAATGTGGATTTTTCTTTATGGGATGTGGTGGGGTGGGAGGGGAGGGAGGGGGGAGGGGAGAGGGAGGGGAGGGAGGGAGGGGGGGGAGGGAGGAGGGGTGAGGGAGGAGGGGGGGTGGGGTGGGAGGGAGGAGGGGGGAGGGAGGGAGGGGGGGGAGGGGAGGAGGGGGAGGGGAGGGAGGGAGGAGGGGTGGAGGGAGGAGGGGTGGTAAGAGAGGAGGGTAGGAGGGAAAAAAGGAGGGGGGAGGATGAATGGTGGGAGAGAGAGGAAGGGCTGGGGGAGGAGAGGGAGGTAGGAAGAGGAGGGAGGAGAGGAGAGAGGAATTAGTCCTTCGTAGCGCCGAGTGTCGCCATTTGTTGCATACACCCTGTGGGGAAGGAAGACCATTACCCAAATTATCCTCTATTACTGCCTCCCATCTATCCTCGCCTCCTCCTCCTCCTCCTCCTCCTCCTCCTCCTCCTCCTCCTCCTCCTCCTTTCTTTCTTTCTTCCCTCCTCCTCCTGCTCCTCCCTCCTCTCAATTACTTTTCTTCATCTTCACCTTTAAATTTTCTCTCTCATTTATGCCTTAATCTCTTTCGTGTTCTTTCTTAACTCACTTTCTTTATCTCCCCTTTCCACTTCCTCTCTTTCTTCTCCTCTCTCACCTATACTTTCCTCACACTATTTATCTTCGTCTGTTAGTGTGGTTAATTATTTTGTGTATTTAGTAACACAGACAGACAGACAGAGGGACACAGACATAGAGAGAGAGAGAGAGAGAGAGAGAGGAGAAGAGAGAGAGAGAGAGAGAGAGAGAAAGACACAGACAGACAGACAGAGGGACACAGACATAGAGAGAGAGAGAGAGAGAAAGAGAAGAGAGAGAAAGACACAGACAGACAGGCAGACAGACAGACAGACAGACAGACAGACAGAGGGACACAGACATAAAGAGAGAGAGAAAGACAAGACAGACAGACAGACAGACAGACAGACAGACAGACAGACAGACAGAGGGACACAGACATAAAGAGAGAGAAAAGAGAAAGACACAGACAGACAGACAGACAGACAGACAGACAGACAAGACAGACAGACAGACAGACAGACAGACAGATGAGACAGACAGACAGACAGAGGCGGGGAAGGTAATGAATGAGTGAGTGTTCTCCAAATAAGTAAAAACAACTGGGAAGCCACTGAGTTGAGAATCAATGAGAGAGAGAGAGAGATAATGACAGAGATGTGAGGAACCTTATTTTGACAGGCGATTTCCACCTGGGGTCACACTTCTTCAAACACATTCTTCTCTCTCCTATTTTTTCCTCTTCCCTAAATTTATTTTTTCTCACTGTCTCACTGCCCCTCACCTCTTCCCTTCCTCTCCACTCCATCATAACTCCACCCTCCTGCAGCCCCTCACAGTTCCCTCCTCCTTCCCCTCCTCCACTCATGTCCATCACTCCTCCCTCCTTCCCTCTCCTCCTCACTCACGCGTCATCACCCATACTTCTTCCCCAATCCCCCACTTTTATTCTAATTTCCCTTCAGCACTTCTTGTCTCTTCCCTTCTTTCCTTCCCTCTCTCTCTTTCCTCCCAATCCCCACCTTACCTCTTTCACTCTCCCTTCCCTCCCTTAGAGAAGAGAGGAGAGAGAGAGAGAGAGAGAGAGAGAGAGAGAGAGAGAGAGAGAGAGACTATTCAATATGCTCAGCTTCACCACCTTAATAGAAAGCCAATTTTGGGAGCAGTCCAATAGAGCCACAACCTTCATTATCACCCCGGCCTTCATTATCCCTCATTGTTGGCCTCATTACCCTCATTATCTTTCATTGTTTACGCCATTTTCCTAACCTAACCTAACCTAACCATAAGCCTATCAACATCGCCACATCCTACAACCACCATCACTACTACCACCATCACCTACAACCATCTCCATCACTCCTTAAATTGACCCATCATCACCAAACCCCACAACCTACCACAATTATCCGATCACCACTAATACAATAACCATCCTTCACCACCACTAACATCATCATCACACTCTACCACAATCACCACCACATCATACCCCCTCTTTCTCACCTCCCTCACCCACGCCAATACCTACACCCCACCCCAACCATCACCCCCACAACCAACACCTCCCCCACCACATCTCCACCCAGGCCAACACCCCAGCATCAGGGCTCTCTCCCCCCCTTCACCCATCAGAAGAAAATCAGCTTTGGCTCACGTCCCGACACCTGAAGGTAAAGCCAAGAAGTTAAAACGTAACCTACCTGGCGGTCGAGGATTACAGGCCTGGTCGAGAGAGTGGGGTGGTGGGGGCGAGGGGAGAGGGGAAGGAAGGGGGTGGTGTGGGAGGGGGATGGGAAAGATGGGAGAGGGGTGGGGTGAGGGGGGAGAGGGGTGGGGAAGAGGGTGAAGAGGGGAGGAGGGTTAAGTCCACCTGGCCGGGTTACTTGCTACACCCCTCCCATCCCACAACGAAGAGTAAGCTATGTTTGTTGAAAGCTAAGTTGGAGATTTATGGTGAAAGGTCAGGCTATTTTATTGAAAGCTAAGTGCCACTGGGAGGAGGGGGATGAGGAGGGGATTTATAGTTGAGATACAAGTTGTCTTGGTCGTGATTTAGTTAAAACAGAAGTTATTTTGGTGAAAGCTAAATGAGAGATTTATAGTGAAAGAACTAGTGAGTGTTTTGTGAAAGCTATGTGGGATTACTTGCAAACAACAGATTAATTTTCCTAAAAATGTTTACAGCTGAAAAAACACACACCCAACCATAAAGAAAAGGAAAACATTACAAAAAAATAAACATTAGTGACCAAAAATTACATAAACATTTAAAAAATATAAATCATTCTAAATAAGTTAGACTATTAAACTCTTCTCTGACACCACCTCATATCATCTCACCTCATCTTCACTCTATTCACACCTCACCTCTGACCACCTAGCACTAAGCACACAGAAGGTCACACTCGACAACAACCACCAAGACTTAATACAGGTAATTATCCCTAATTAACAGATATATTGCAGGTGACAGGAAGGGGGAAATATTCAAAAGGGAAAAGGAACAGAGAGAGGAGGAGATGGAATAGAGGGAAGGGGGTGGATGGAAGAGATGGGAGGGTGGATGGAACAGAGAGAAGGGATGGATGGAACAGGAAGGTATGGAATAGAGGGAGGGGGGTGGATGGAAGAGATGGAGGGGATGAAACAGAAAAGGACGAAGGAAAGACGGAAAGAGGGACGAATAAATAATGGAGAGAGACGTACGGACAGAGGAGTACAGCGGACATACAGCACACGTCCTCACTGCCTCACCACACCTCCTTCCTCTTCCTCTCCTAGCCTCTTCTCACTCTCTTCAATTCCTCCTCCTCCTCTCACTTCTTTCTCCCCCATCCTCGGCCCTCCTCCACCAGTATGAGTGGTTCCCCTCCCCATTCCTCCTCGCCTGAACCCACGATGCATTCTTAATGTAGTGTCGGCCCATCCTCCCTCCCTTCTCTCACTCTTCCCTCTCCTTTCCCCTCACTTCCTCATCCACTGCACCCAAAATAGAAAATGGCGCAGAGGCGGCGGAGACTTTCATTACACAGAAAAAATAATAAATCTGATTAATATTCACAACAGGTCGTCAACATGTTTACCTGAGAGGCATAATTTGCTTAAAATCGGCCGTGTGTGACGTCATGACCTGTAGTAGGGCGACGAGCGACACTAGTTAATATAGACTCTCGCCTCAGTGCCTAATACACCTTCATATAGTAACAATTATTATATCCTTTATTAAAATTACAATGAGTATATCCGTATAAGAATTAATATACCGTATATACATCACCAGAAGTATATCCAAATATTTGTTTTATAAATATATCGCACAAGAACAGACCTACGTAGATCAAACAACAATACAATACAAAGTAAACAAAACAACTAAACAAGTCCAAGATGGTTTAAAATATATAACTAAAACACCAAATAAACCTGGTATAACACACACACACACACACACACACACACACACACACACACACACACACACAATACAAAAACACCAGAAACAAAAACAAACTCACGAAACTGGAAATAAAACAGAGAAAAGTGAATTTAGAACTTAACTCACAAGTCAACCATAACTCAGTCATACGTCACCTCAAAGTCAACTCACAAGTCAACTCCAACCCATAAGTCAAATTCTGGTTTCTGGGAATGTCTTTAGTACAGTCGAGTCTTTGTTCATTTTCACCGCTATTCAGGTTATCTCTTTTATGTTAAATTTGTATATAAATGTTGGGGAATATGGCGTCAGGTGGGGAGGAGAGGGTGGGAGGGTGGGAGATGGAGGTGGGAGATGGAGGGGTGGGGAGAACCAAGATGGAAGGCGGGGAAAGAGAGAGCTAGATGAAAGGCGGGAAGGAGAGCTAGATGGAAGGCGTGGGGAAAGAGAGCAAGATGAAAGGCGTGGGAAGGAGAGCTAGATGGAAGGCGTGGGGAAGGAGAGCTAGATAAAGGCGGGGGAAGGAGGGAAAGATGGAAGGGTGGGGAAAGAGAGCAAGATGAAAGCGTGGGAAGGAGAGCTAGATGGAAGGCGTGGGGAAAGAGAGCTAGATGGAAGGCGTGGGGAAAGAGAGCAAGATGGAAGGCGGGGAAAGAGAGCAAGATGAAAGGCGGGGAAGGAGAGCTAGATGGAAGGCGTGGGGAAAGAGAGCTAGATGGAAGGCGTGGGAAGGAGAGCTGATAGGCGTGGGGAAAGAGAGCAAGATGAAAGGCGTGGGAAGGAGAGCTAGATGAAGGCGTGGGGAAAGAGAGCTGATGAAAGGCGTGGGGAAGGAGAGCAAGATGAAAGGCGTGGGAAGGAGAGCTAGATGGAAGGCGTGGGAAAGAGAGCAAGATGAAAGGCGTGGGGAAGGAGAGCTAGATGGAAGGCGTGGGGAAAGAGAGCAAGATGAAAGGCGTGGGAAGGAGCTAGATGGAAGGCGTGGGGAAAGAGAGCAAGATGAAAGGCGGGGAAGAGAGAGCTAGATGGAAGGCGTGGGGAAAGAGAGCAAGATGAAAGGCGGGGAAGGAGAGCTAGATGGAAGGCGTGGGGAAAGAGAGCTGATGAAAGGCGTGGGAAGGAGAGCAAGATGGAAGGCGGGGAAAGAGAGCAAGATGAAAGGCGGGAAGGAGAGAGCTAGATGGAAGGCGGGGAAAGAGAGCTAGATGAAAGGCGTGGGAAGGAGAGCTAGATGGAAGGCGTGGGAAGGAGAGCTAGATGGAAGGCGTGGGGAAGGAGAGCTAGATGGAAGGCGTGGGAAGGAGAGCTAGATGGAAGGCGTGGGGAAGGAGCTAGATGGAAGGCGTGGGGAAGGAGAGCAAGATGAAAGGCGGGAAGGAGAGCAAGATGGAAGGCGTGGGAAAAGAGAGCTAGATGAAAGGCGTGGGAAGGAGAGCTAGATGGAAGGCGTGGGAAGGAGAGCTAGATGGAAGGCGTGGGAAGGAGAGCTAGATGGAAGGCGGGGGAAAGAGAGCTAGATGAAAGGCGTGGGGAAGGAGAGCTAGAAAGGCGTGGGAAGGAGAGCTAGATGGAAGGCGTGGGGAAGGAGAGCTAGATGGAAGGCGTGGGGAAGGAGAGCTAGATGGAAGGCGTGGGGGAAGGAGAGTTAGATGGAAGGCGGGGAAGGAGAGCTAGATGGAAGGCGGGGAAAGAGAGCTAGATGGAAGGCGTGGGGAAGGAGAGCTAGATGGAAGGGAAGAGAGCTAGATGGAAGGCGTGAAGAGACAAGATGAAAGTTAGGGAAGGAGAGCAAGATGGAAGGCGTGGGGAAAGAGCTAGATGAAAGGCGGGGAAGGAGAGCTAGATGGAAGGCGGGGAAGGAGAGCTAGATGGAAGGCGTGGGGAAGGAGAGCTAGATGGAAGGGGGAAAGAGCTAGATGAAAGGCGTGGGGAAGGAGAGCTAGATGGAAGGCGGGGAAAGAGAGCTAGATGAAAGGCAAGGAGAGCTAGATGAAAGGCGGGGAAGGAGAGCTAGATGGAAGGCGGGGAAGGAGAGCTAGATGGAAGGCGGGGGAAGGAGAGCTAGATGAAGGCGTGGGGAAGGAGAGCAGATGGAAGGCGGGGAAGGAGAGCTAGATGGAAGGCGGGGAAGGAGAGCTGATGGAAGGCGGGGAAGGAGAGCTAGATGGAAGGTGGGGAAGGAGAGCTAGATGGAAGGCGTGGGGAAAGAGAGCAAGATGAAAGGCTGGGGAAGGAGACAGATGGAAGGCGTAAAAAGAGAGCTAGATGGAAGGCGGGGGAAGGAGAGCTAGATGGAAGGCGTGGGGAAGGAGAGCTAGATGGAAGTGGGGAAGGAGAGCAAGATGGAAGGGAAGAGAAGATGAAAGGCGTGGGGAAGGAGACAGATGGAAGCGTGGGGAAAAGAGAGCTAGATGAAAGGCGTGGGGAAGGAGAGCTAGATGGAAGGCGTGAAGGAGAGCAAGATGAAAGGTGGGGAAGGAGAGCAAGATGGAAGGCGTGGGGAAAGAGAGCTAGATGAAAGGCGGGGGAAAGGAGAGCTAGATGGAAGGGGAAGAGCTAGATGGAAGGCGTGGGGAAAGAGAGCAAGATGAAAGGCGTGGGAAGGAGAGCTAGATGGGCGTGGGGAAGGAGAGCAAGATGAAAGGCGGGGGAAGAGAGCTAGATGGAAGGCGTGGGGAAGGAGAGCTGATGGAAGGCGTGGGAAAGGAGCTAGATGAAAGGCGGGGAAGGAGAGCTAGATGAAAGGCGTGGGAAGAGAGAGCTAGATGAAAGGCGTGGGGAAGGAGAGCTAGATGAAAGGCGGGGAAGGAGAGCTAGATGGAAGGAAGGAGCAAGATGGAAGGCGTGGGGAAGGAGAGCAAAGATGAAAGTGGGGAAGGAGAGCTAGATGGAAGGCGGGGGAAGAGAGCTAGATGGAAGGCGGGGGAAGGAGAGCTAGATGAAGGCGAAAGAGCTAGATGAAAGGCGTGGGGAAGGAGAGCTAGATGAAAGGCGTGGGGAAGGAGAGCTAGATGGAAGGCGGGGAAGGAGAGCAAGATGGAAGGCGGGGAAGGAGAGCAAGATGAAAGGCGGGGAAGGAGACAGATGAAG
>NW_024716305.1:0-3641 GCF_018991925.1 Homarus americanus | reverse complement strand
TACGGTACCTGGTCCTACACCTCCTCACCCCACCTGGTGTGTACATTACCTGATCCTACCTCCCTCACCCCCACCTGGTGTGTACAGTACCTGGTCTACACCTCCTTCACCCACCTGGGTGTGGCCACGTACTTGGTCTCGCCTCCTCATCCCACCTTGTGTGTACAGTACCTGATCCTATACCTCCCTCACCCCACGTGGTGTGTACAGTCCCTGGTCTTACACCTCCCTCACCCCACCTGGTGTGTACAGTACCTGGTCCTACACCTGCTTCACCTCATCTTGTGTGTACAGTACGTGGTCCTACACCTCCCTCACTCCACCTGGTGTGTATAATACCTGGTCCTACACCTCCCTCACCCCACCTGGTGTGTACAGTACCTGGTCCTACACCTGCTTCACCTCATCTTGTGTGTATAGTAGGGTGTGTCAATTTTGTCAACATGTTAAAAATCAAATTTGGTAGTCAAAATATTGTGCCTCTTTATGTCTAAACTTGAGATTAGCAAACAAAAATGAATTGAATTAACCCTCACCTACATCAATTATACCTTAAAGTTTCAAATATCAGTATTTCAACAAATTAATGAGACTTGATTAGAATTATTCACTTGATATTAACTAATCTCATGTAAGCATATGGATTATGGAGTATTTTATGGTTCTATAGCTTGTGTACAATATGCATGTCAGAACATGAACATGAACAGGCTCTCCGTGTGGGACAGTTTAATTATTGTTTTGACTTGTACCAAGCGTAAGGATAAGGCGCCCGGCTCACTCTCCTTCTAGATATCATAGACGGTGGTTTGCTCTCATTGCACTTGCACCTACTCTACCAGACGAATTCTACATTTTAATTATTGTAAGTAGGGCATATTGATTGTCGCAGTTACTTATATCATTGTATAAAACATTATGTTCTAAGAAATTATTATGTTATTTCTGTTACAACATTTTTGATAAACAAATTGATATTTTTTGAAACAACAATTGAATTATGAAACATTGAAATATTTTTCTATTTGTCAGATAGTGTGAAGATGTCAAAATTGAAGACAAGAAGTCAGTTGTCAACCCACTTGAGCCTGCTAGTTGGTAAAGGGAAGGAGCTTCCTGTATCAGAACTTCCAACAGTGAGAGACATGCTAAGATTAGGGTTACTCCTTCGAGAAAAAAATGCAAAGGACAGAAGGAACTATACAGATAAAGAACTCATAAATGACATGATAGTCCCTCTTCTGCATCAATGGACAAAAGCTAATGCACTATTCAAACCACCTGTGATTAATCAGTGTCGAACTATTGAGCTAAAACTAACGAAATTATGGCACAAAGCAGTTGAAACATCACTTGGTAAAGGAAACTTGGCCAGGAAAAATGAATTTCTGCACACACTTGATGCTCTGTTTGACATTTTGACCTGCAAGTGCTCCATACAATTATGTTCTGAATCCAACTGTTCTCACTCAGGTAAGAGAAAATAATTCCCACATTGATTGTGGTTGTCCTCGTGAAAAGAAGATCCCTGTTTTAGAGCTTGAATTTATAAAGGCACAGAGGACAAAGGCAGAAGGCCAAGGAAGTATGCAAATGGGTTCAATAGATTATTCAGAAACAAAGAAGCAGATTGCTAATGCCAAGAAGAGAGAACAAATCCGAGAGAGGGAACAAAAGAAGAAAATGAAGAGTGAAGAAGCCATCCAAAGAGAGGAAGAGCTGTGTCAAGATGTTTATCACGTCTTTGATAGTTCTTCTGATGAACAGGAAGCAACATCAGATGATAGTTCCAAAGAGCCATCTGAACCTTTACCAAAGAAAATGAAATACAACACAAGAAATATTTCAAACATTGCTTTAGCTAGTATTCGCCACCATGCTGGACTTCGTGAGGCTGCAGAAATTGCAACTGCCGCTTGGATAGATGCAGGCCTCATCAGCCGAGAGGATGTATCTTTGGTGATAGATCATAATAAAATTAGAAGAGCACAAGAAAAAATAATGAAGGAAATATCTGATCAGCATGAAAAAGATTTAAGCGAGGGAGGGCTCTCCTGTCTTTTGTTTGATGGAAGAATAGATGACACAAAAGTTTTGCTAGAAGTAGAGGGAGTGAACAGAAAGTTTCCAGGTCTCATCAAAGAAGAACACTACTCTGTCTGTTCTGAGCCTGGTGGTCGGTTTTTGTTTCCCTTTGCTCCCGAAACTGAAGTAGAAGGGAAGAAACATGCAGAGGTCATTGCTGATCATATTTTATGTTGGGTTCAGGAGAGAGGACTTGGCAGTTCACTGCAGGCTGTTGGTGGAGATTCAACTGCAGTGAACACCGGATGGCAGGGGGGTGTAATGACGCATTTAGAGAAAAAAACTAGGAAGAAGACTTGTTTGGATTGTATGTGATTTACATACAGGCGAGCTACCTCTTCGTCATCTCATCCAGGAACTTGATGGTCCTACAAAGAGCAACAACAAGTGGTCAGGTCCCCTTGGCATCATGCTGGATGAAGCAACACAACTAGAAATAAATACAACCTTTCCAAAGGTCGAAGTTGGCCCTCCCCTTCCGGCGTTGTCTGAAGGAGTCATCAAAGATCTCAGCACAGATCAATCCTATGCTTATCGTATTGCCCAAGCAATAAGATCAGGAGAAATGCCTCAGTCATTGGCTCTCTTGGAGATTGGACCTGTCAGTCACAGCCGTTGGTTAACTACAGCTCTTCGTTTCTGCAGGATTTGGATTTCCAAACACGAATTGAAGGGCAAAGTGCTGAAGAATTTGAGGTTAATTGTTGAATTTATTATTGGAGTTTATCTTCCCCAGTGGTTTAGTGTGAAACTTAATCCTATGTGGTGGATGGGCCCAATCACCTTTTGTTTCAATTGCAGCTAGTAAGAACACAGAGGAAGGTAGTGAGGGACATCGTGTTACCTGTGGCAAGAAGGTCCGCTTGGTATGCTCGATCAGAAGCAGTTTTGCAAGCAATGCTTTGCAGTCAATGTACCAATCTCCGAACCGAGGCTGTAGAAGTCATTCTAAAGATTAGAGGAACGCTAATAGATGACGACCAGTTGGGAGACTGTTCGTTTCATTCAAGAAAAGTTCCCCCAATAAACGTCAATGCCATCAAATTGTCAGAATTGGTTGACTTGAGTTTGGAAGTCTTAGAGCCACCATTGACAACAAGTCTAACTAGCCAAGAATTGAGAAACCTTAAAGAGACTCCAATGCAGGTGCCGAAGTGGCCTTCCCACACTCAAAGTGTGGAGAGATGTGTGAAAATGGTCACAGAAGCAGCGGGCCATGTTTACAGCCACGAGAGGCGAGAAGGTTACATCAAAGCACAAATAGCAAGCAGACTACTGATGACAAGAAACCAAAGCAAAGAGAGTATGAAGGCATTGGTTACTTTCAAATAGACTACGGATAATAAAATATAATAATTTGAAACTTGAAACAGTAACATGTGTGCAAACGCTGGTTATGTTATAAATTCACAAATATGTACATTTAAAAATCCATTTGATGTGGGTAGGACTTATTATAAAAAAAATTTATGCCAGAATATTGTTTTGCATGCTTAAAGACTACAATAAATTGCTACCAAATTACTCGATTTTCAATTTAGCCAGTTCACCCCCTA
>NW_024716304.1:0-21034 GCF_018991925.1 Homarus americanus | reverse complement strand
TTCTCGGATTATTTCGTATAATATTGTTAAAAAAAACTAAATCGACTCTCAATTGACTTTGACAGGCTCCCACTCAGTGTTTGGCGATTCTCGGATTATTTTGTATAATATTGTTATAAAGTGCTAAATCGACCCTCAATTGACTTTAAGAGTCTCCCACTAGGTGTGTGGCGATTCTCGGATTATTGGGTAAAATATTGTTATAAATTACTAAATCGACCCTCAATTGACTTTAACAGTCTCCCACTAGGTGTGTGGCGATTCTCGGATTTTTTCGTATAATTTTGTTATAAAGTACTAAATTGACTATTGACTATTGACTTTGACAGACTCCCACTGGGTGTGTGGCGATTCTCAGATTATTTCGTATAATATTGTTATAAAGTACTAAATCGACCCTCAATTGCCTTTGACAGTCTCCCACTCGAGATGTGGCGATTCTCGGATTATTTGGTATAATATTGTAATAAAGTACTAAATCGACTCTCAATTGACTTTGACAGTCCCCCACTGGGTGTGTGGCGATTCTCGGATTATTTCGTATAATATTGTTAAAAAAGTACTAAATTGACCCTCATTTGACTGACAGTCTCCCACTGGGTGTGTGGCGATTCTCGGATTATTTCCTATAATATTGTTATAACGTACTAAATCGACCCTCAATTGACTTTGACAGTCTCCCACTCAGTGTGTGGCGATTCTCGGATTACTTCTTATAATATTGTTATAAAGTACTAAACCGACCCTCAATTGACTTTGAGAGTCTCCCACTCGTTGTGTGGCGATTCTCGTATTATTACGTATAATATTGTTCTTAAGTACTAAATCGACCCTCAATTGACTTTTACAGTGTCCCACTCGGTGTGTGGCGATTCTCGGATTATTTCGGATAGTATTGTTGTAAAGTGCTAAATCGACCCTCAATTGACTTTGAATGTCGCCCACTCGTTGTGTGGCGATTCTCGGATTATTGGGTAAAATATTGTTATAAATTACTAAATCGACCCTCAATTGACTTTGACAGGCTCCCACTCAGTGTGTGGCGATTCTCGGATTATTTTGTATAATATTGTTATAAAGTGCTAAATCGACCCTCAATTGACTTTGACTGTCGCCCACTCGTTGTGTGGCGATTCTCGGATTATTGGGTAAAATATTGTTATAAATTACTAAATCGACCCTCAATTGACTTTAACAGTCTCCCACTAGGTGTGTGGCGATTCTCGATTTTTCTGCATAATTTGTTATAAAGTACTAAATTGACTATTGACTATTGACTTTAACAGACCTCCACTGGGTGTGTGTGTGGCGATTTCGGATTATTTCGTATAATATTGTTATAAAGTACTAAATCGACCCTCAATTGCCTTTGACAGTCTCCCACTCGCTGTGTGGCGATTCTCGGATTATTTCGTATATTATTGTTCTTAAGTACTAAATCGACCCTCAATTGACTTTGACAGTCTCCCACTCGGTGTGTGGCGATTTTCGGATTATTTCGTAAAATATTGTTATAAAATGCTAAATCGACCCTCAATTGACTTTGACAGTCTCCCACAGGGTGTGTGGCGATTCTCGGATTATTTGGTATAATATTGTTATAAAGTACTAAATCGACTCTCAATTGACTTTTACAGTGTCCCACTCGGTGTGTGGCGATTCTCGGATTATTTCGTATATTATTGTTCTTAAGTACCAAATCGACCTCAATTGACTTTTGGACAGTGTCCCACCTCGGTGTGTGGCGATTCTCGGACTTGATCCCGTATAATATTGTTCTAAGTACTAAATCGACCCTCAATTGACTTTGACAGTCTCCCACTCGTTGTGTGGCGATTCTCGGATTAATTCGTATAATATTGTTCTTAAATACTAAATCGACCCTCAATTGAGTTTGACAGTCTCCCACTCGGTGTGTGGCAATTCTCGGATTATTTCGTATAATATTGTTCTTAAGTACTAAATCGACCCTCAATTGACTTTGACAGTGTCCCACTCGGTGTGTGGCGATTCTCGGATTATTTCGTATAATATTGTTAGAAAGTACTAAATCGACCCTCAGTTGACTTTGACAGTCTCCCACTCGGTGTGTGGCGATTCTCGGATTATTTCGATTAATATTGTTATAAAGTACTAAATCGACCCTCAATTGACTTTGACAGTTTCCCACTCGGTTTGTGGCGATTCTCGAATTATTTCGTATAATATTGTTATAAAGTACTAAATCGACCCTCAATTGACTTTGACAGTCTACCACTCGGTGTGTGGCGATTCTCGGATTATTTCGTATAATATTGTTATAAAGTGCTAAATCTTCCCTCAATTGACTTTGACAGTCTCCCACTCACTGTGTGGCGATTCTCGGATTATTTCGTATAATATTGTTATAAAGTACTAAATCGACCCTCAATTGACTTTGACAGTCTCCCACTCGGTGTGTTGCGATTCTCGGATTATTTCGTAAAATATTGTATTAAAGTACTAAATCGACAGTCAATTGAGGTTGACAGTCACCCACTCGAGGTGTGGCGATTATCGAATTATTTGGAATAATATTGTTATAAACTACTAAATCGACCCTCAATTGACTTAGAGAGTCTCCCACTGGGTGTTTGGCGATTCTCGGATTATTTCGTATAATATTATTATAAAGTTCTAAATTGACCCCTCAATTGACTTTGAAAGTCTCCCACTGGGTGTGTGGCTATTCTCGGATTATTTCGTATAATATTGTTATAAAGTACTAAATTGACCCTCATTTCACTGACAGTCTCCCACTGGGTGTGTGGCGATTCTCGCTTTATTTCGTATAATATTGTTATAAAGTACTAAATAGACCCTCATTTGGCTTTGACAGTCTCCCACTGGGTGTGTGGCGATTCCCGGATTATTTCTTATAATATTGTTATAACGTACTAAATCGAACCTCAATTGACTTTGACAGTCTCCCACTGGGTGTGTGGCGATTCTCGGATTATTTGGTAAAATATTGTTATAAAGTGCTAAATTGACCCTCAATTGACTTTGAGAGTCTCCCACTCGTTGTGTGGCGATTCTCGGTTTATTGGGTAAAATATTGTTATAAATTACTAAATCGACCCTCAATTGACTTTGACAGTCTCCCACTGGGTGTGTGGCGATTCTCGAATTATTTCGTATATTTTTGTTATAAAGTACTAAATTGACTATTGACTTTGACAGACTCCCACTGGGTGTGTGGCGATTCTCGGATTATTTCGTATAATATTGTTATAAAGTACTAAATCGACCCTCAATTGACTTTGACAGTCTCCCACTCGAGGTGTGGCGATTCTCGGATTATTTGGTATAATATTGTAATAAAGTACTAAATCGACCCTCAATTGACTTTGACAGTCTCCCACTCGGTGTGTGGCGATTGTCGGATTATTTCGTATAATATTGTTATAAAGTACTAAATTGACCCTCAATTGACTTTGACAGTCTCCCACTGGGTGTGTGGCGATTCTCTGATTATTTCGTATAATATTGTTCTTAAGTACTAAATCCACCCTCAATTGACTTTGACAGTGTCCCACTCGGTGTGTGGCGATTCTCGGATTATTTCGTATAATATTGTTCTTAAGTACTAAATCGACCCTCAATTGACTTTGACAGTCTCCCACTCGTTGTGTGGCGATTCTCGGATTAATTCGTATAATATTGTTCTTAAATACTAAATCGACCCTCAATTGACTTTGACAGTCTCCCACTCGTTGTGTGGCGATTCTCGGATTATTTCGTATAATATTGTTCTTAAGTACTAAATCGACCCTCAATTGACTTTGACAGTGTCCCACTTGGTGTGTGGCGATTCTCGGATTATTTCGTATAATATTGTTAGAAAGTACTAAATCGACCCTCAATTGACTTTGACAGTCTCCCACTCGAGGTGTGGCGATTCTTGGATTATTTCGATTAATATTGTTAAAAAGTACTAAATCGACCCTCAATTGACTTTGACAGTTTCCCACTCGGTTTGTGGCGATTCTCGAATTATTTCGTATAATATTGTTATAAAGTACTAAATCGACCCTCAATTGACTTTGACAGTCTACGACTCGGTGTGTGGCGATTCTCGGATTATTTCGTATATTATTGTTATAAAGTGCTAAATCTTCCCTCAATTGACTTTGACAGTCTCCCACTCACTGTGTGGCGATTCTCGGATTATTTCGTATAATATTGTTATAAAGTACTAAATCGACCCTCAATTGACTTTGACAGTCTCCCACTCGGTGTGTTGCGATTCTCGGATTATTTCGTACAATATTGTATTAAAGTACTAAATCGACAGTCAATTGAGGTTGACAGTCACCCACTCGAGGTGTGGCGATTATCGAATTATTTGGAATAATATTGTTATAAACTACTAAATCGACCCTCAATTGACTTAGAGAGTCTCCCACTGGGTGTGTGGCGATTCTCGGATTATTTCGTTTAATATTATTATAAAGTTCTAAATTGACCCCTCAATTGACTTTGACAGTCTCCCACTGGGTGTGTGGCTATTCTCGGATTATTTCGTATAATATTGTTATAAAGTACTAAATTGACCCTCATTTCACTGACAGTCTCCCACTGGGTGTGTGGCGATTCTCGCTTTATTTCGTATAATATTGTTATAAAGTACTAAATAGACCCTCATTTGGCTTTGACAGTCTCCCACTGGGTGTGTGGCGATTCCCGGATTATTTCGTATAATATTGTTATAACGTACTAAATCGACCCTCAATTGACTTTGACAGTCTCCCACTGAGTGTGTGGCGATTCTCGGATTATTTGGTAAAATATTGTTATAAAGTGCTAAATTGACCCTCAATTGACTTTGACAGTCTCCCACTGGGTGTGTGGCGATTCTCGAATTATTTCGTATATTTTTGTTATAAAGTACTAAATTGACTATTGACTTTGACAGACTCCCACTGGGTGTGTGGCGATTCTCGGATTATTTCGTATAATATTGTTATAAAGTACTAAATCGACCCTCAATTGACTTTGACAGTCTCCCACTCGAGGTGTGGCGATTCTCGGATTATTTGGTATACTATTGTAATAAAGTACTAAATCGACCCTCAATTGACTTTGACAGTCTCCCACTGGATGTGTGGCGATTCTCGGATTATTTCGTATAATATTGTTATAAAGTACTAAATTGACCCTCAATTGACTTTGAAAGTCTCCCACTGGGTGTGTGGCGATTCTCGGAATATTTCGTATAATATTGTTATAAAGTACTAAATTGACCCTCATTTGACTGACAGTCTCCCACTGGGTGTGTGGCGATTCTCGGATTATTTCGTATAATATTGTTATAAAGTACAAAATTGACCCTCATTTGACTTTGACAGTCTCCCACTGGGTGTGTGGCGATTCTCGGATTATTTCGTATATTAATGTTATAAAGAACAAAATCGACACTCAATTGACTTTGACAGTCTCCCACTCGGTGTGTGGCGATTGTCGGATTATTTCGTATATTATTGTTATAAAGTACTAAATTGACCCTCAATTGACTTTGACAGTCTCCCACTGGGTGTGTGGCGATTCTCGGATTATTTCGTATAATATTGTTATAAAGTACTAAATTGACCCTCATTTGACTGACAGTCTCCCACTGGGTGTGTGGCGATTCTCGCATTATTTCGTATAATATTGTTATAAAGTACTAAATCGAACCTCAATTGACTTTGACAGTCTCCTATTCGATGTGTGGCGATTCTCGGATTATTTCGTATAATATTGTTAAAAAAAACTAAATCGACTCTCAATTGACTTTGACAGGCTCCCACTCATTGTGTGGCGATTCTCGGATTATTTTGTATAATATTGTTATAAAGTGCTAAATCGACCCTCAATTGACTTTGACTGTCGCCCACTCGTTGTGTGGCGATTCTCGGATTATTGGGTAAAATATTGTTATAAATTACTAAATCGACCCTCAATTGACTTTAACAGTCTCCCACTAGGTGTGTGGCGATTCTCGGATTTTTTCGTATAATTTTGTTATAAAGTACTAAATTGACTATTGACTATTGACTTTGACAGACTCCCACTGGGTGTGTGGCGATTCTCGGATTATTTCGTATAATATTGTTATAAAGTACTAAATCGACCCTCAATTGACTTTGACAGTCTCCCACTCGAGATGTGGCGATTCTCGGATTATTTGGTATAATATTGTAATAAAGTACTAAATCGACTCTCAATTGACTTTGACAGTCCCCCACTGGGTGTGTGGCGATTCTCGGAATATTTCGTATAATATTGTTAAAAAAGTACTAAATTGACCCTCATTTGACTGACAGTCTCCCACTGGGTGTGTGGCGATTCTCGGATTATTTCCTATAATATTGTTATAACGTACTAAATCGACCCTCAATTGACTTTGACAGTCTCCCACTCGGTGTGTGGCGATTCTCGGATTACTTCGTATAATATTGTTATAAAGTACTAAACCGACCCTCAATTGACTTTGAGAGTCTCCCACTCGTTGTGTGGCGATTCTCGTATTATTACGTATAATATTGTTCTTAAGTACTAAATCGACCCTCAATTGACTTTTACAGTGTCCCACTCGGTGTGTGGCGATTCTCGGATTATTTCGTATAATATTGTTATAAAGTACTAAATTGACCCTCATTTGACTGACAGTCTCCCACTGGGTGTGTGGCGATTCTCGTATTATTTCGTATAATATTGTTATAAAGTACTAAATCGACCCTCAATTGACTTTGACAGTCTCCTATTCGTTGTGTGGCGATTCTCGGATTATTTCGTATAATATTGTTAAAAAAAACTAAATCGACTCTCAATTGACTTTGACAGGCTCCCACTCAGTGTGTGGCGATTCTCGGATTATTTTGTATAATATTGTTATAAAGTGCTAAATCGACCCTCAATTGACTTTGACTGTCGCCCACTCGTTGTGTGGCGATTCTCGGATTATTGGGTAAAATATTGCTATAAATTACTAAATCGACCCTCAATTGACTTTAACAGTCTCCCACTAGTTGTGTGGCGATTCTCGGATTTTTTCGTATAATATTGTTATAAAGTACTAAATCGACCCTCAATTGACTTTGACAGTTTCCCACTCGGTTTGTGGCGATTCTCGGATTATTTCGTATAATATTGTTATAAACTACTAAGTCGACCCCCAATTGACTTTGACAGTCTCCCACTTGGTGTGTGGCGATTCTCGGATTAGTTCATATAATATTGTTATAAAGTACTAAATCGACCCTCAATTGACTTTGAAAGTCTCCCACTGAGTGTGTGGCGATTCTCGGATTACTTCGTATAATATTGTTATAAAGTACTAAACCGACCCTCAATTGACTTTGACAGTCTCCCACTCGTTGTGTGGCGATTCTCGTATTATTTCGTATAATATTGTTCTTTAGTACTAAATCGACCCTCAATTGACTTTTACAGTGTCCCACTCGGTGTGTGGCGATTCTCGGATTATTTCGTATATTATTGTTATAAAGTACTAAATCGACCCTCAATTGACTTTGACAGTCTCCCACTCGGTGTGTGGCGATTCTCGGATTATTTCGATTAATATTGTTATAAAGTACTAAATCGACCCTCAATTGACTTTGACAGTTTCCCATTCGGTTTGTGGCGATTCTCGGATTATTTCGTATAATATTGTTATAATGTACTAAAATTGACCCTCAATTGACTTTGAGAGTCTCCCACTCGGTGTGTGGCGATTCTTGGATTATTTGGTATATTATTGTTATAAAGTACTAAATCGACCCTCAATTGACTTTGACAGTCTCCCACTCGTTGTGTGGCGATTCTCGGATTAATTCGTATAATATTGTTCTTAAATACTAAATCGACCCTCAATTGACTTTGACAGTCTCCCACTCGGTGTGTGGCGATTCTCGGATTATTTCGTATAATATTGTTCTTAAGTACTAAATCGACCCTCAATTGACTTTGACAGTGTCCCACTCGGTGTGTGGCGATTCTCGGATTATTTCGTATAATATTGTTCTTAAGTACTAAATCGACCCTCAATTGACTTTGACAGTCTCCCACTCGTTGTGTGGCGATTCTCGGATTAATTCGTATAATATTGTTCTTAAATACTAAATCGACCCACAATTGACTTTGACAGTCTCCCACTCGGTGTGTGGCGATTCTCGGATTATTTCGTATAATATTGTTCTTAAGTACTAAATCGACCCTCAATTGACTTTGACAGTGTCCCACTTGGTGTGTGGCGATTCTCGGATTATTTCGTATAATATTGTTAGAAAGTACTAAATCGACCCTCAATTGACTTTGACAGTCTCCCACTCGGTGTGTGGCGATTCTCGGATTATTTCGATTAATATTGTTATAAAGTACTAAATCGACCCTCAATTGACTTTGACAGTTTCCCACTCGGTTTGTGGCGATTCTCGAATTATTTCGTATAATATTGTTATAAAGTACTAAATCGACCCTCAATTGACTTTGACAGTCTACCACTCGGTGTGTGGCGATTCTCGGATTATTTCGTATAATATTGTTATAAAGTGCTAAATCTTCCCTCAATTGACTTTGACAGTCTCCCACTCACTGTGTGGCGATTCTCGGATTATTTCGTATAATATTGTTATAAAGTACTAAATTGACCCTCAATTGACTTTGACAGTCTCCCACTGGGTGTGTGACGATTCTCGGAATATTTCGTATAATATTGTTATAAAGTACTAAATTGACCCTCGTTTGACTGACAGTCTCCCACTGGGTGAGTGGCGATTCTCGGATTATTTGGTATAATATTGTTATAAAGTACAAAATTGACCCTCATTTGACTTTGACAGTCTCCCACTGGGTGTGTGGCGATTCTCGGATTATTTCGTATATTAATGTTATAAAGAACAAAATCGACACTCAATTGCCTTTAACAGTCTCCCACTCGGTGTGTGGCGATTGTCGGATTATTTCGTATAATATTGTTATAAAGTACTAAATTGACCCTCAATTGACTTTGACAGTCTCCCACTGGGTGTGTGGCGATTCTCGGATTATTTCGTATAATATTGTTATAAAGTCCTAAATTGACCCTCATTTGACTGACAGTCTCCCACTGGGTGTGTGGCGATTCTCGTATTATTTCGTATAATATTGTTATAAAGTACTAAATCGACCCTCAATTGACTTTGACAGTCTCCTATTCGTTGTGTGGCGATTGCGGATTATTTCGTATAATATTGTTAAAAAAAACTAAATCGACTCTCAATTGACTTTGACAGGCTCCCACTCAGTGTGTGGCGATTCTCGGATTATTTTGTATAATATTGTTATAAAGTGCTAAATCGACCCTCAATTGACTTTGACTGTCGCCCACTCGTTGTGTGGCGATTCTCGGATTATTGGGTAAAATATTGCTATAAATTACTAAATCGACCCTCAATTGACTTTAACAGTCTCCCACTAGGTGTGTGGCGATTCTCGGATTTTTTCGTATAATATTGTTATAAAGTACTAAATCGACCCTCAATTGACTTTGAAAGTCTCCCACTGAGTGTGTGGCGATTCTCGGATTACTTCGTATAATATTGTTATAAAGTACTAAACCGACCCTCAATTGACTTTGACAGTCTCCCACTCGTTGTGTGGCGATTCTCGTATTATTTCGTATAATATTGTTCTTTAGTACTAAATCGACCCTCAATTGACTTTTACAGTGTCCCACTCGGTGTGTGGCGATTCTCGATTATTTCGTATATTATTGTTATAAAGTACTAAATCGACCCTCAAATTGACTTTGACAGTCTCCCACTCGGTGTGTGTCGATTCTCGGATTATTTCGTATAATATTGTTATAATGTACTAAAATTGACCCTCAATTGACTTTGAGAGTCTCCCACTCGGTGTGTGGCGATTCTTGGATTATTTGGTATATTATTGTTATAAAGTGCTAAATCGACCCTCAATTGACTTTGAAAGTCTCCCACTGGGTGTGTGGCGATTCTCGGATTATTTCGTATAATATTGTTATTAAGTACTAAATTGACCCTCAATTGACTTTGAAAGTCTCCCACTGGGTGTGTGGCGATTCTCGGATTATTTCGTATAATATTGTTATAAAGTACTAAATTGATCCTCACTTGACTTTGAAAGTCTCCCACTGGGTGTGTGGCGATTCTCGAATTATTTCGTATAATATTGTTATAAAGTACTAAATCGACCCTCAATTGACTTTGACAGTCTACGACTCGGTGTGTGGCGATTCTCGGATTATTTCGTATATTATTGTTATAAAGTGCTAAATCTTCCCTCAATTGACTTTGACAGTCTCCCACTCACTGTGTGGCGATTCTCGGATTATTTCGTATAATATTGTTATAAAGTACTAAATCGACCCTCAATTGACTTTGACAGTCTCCCACTCGGTGTGTTGCGATTCTCGGATTATTTCGTACAATATTGTATTAAAGTACTAAATCGACAGTCAATTGAGGTTGACAGTCACCCACTCGAGGTGTGGCGATTATCGAATTATTTGGAATAATATTGTTATAAACTACTAAATCGACCCTCAATTGACTTAGAGAGTCTCCCACTGGGTGTGTGGCGATTCTCGGATTATTTCGTTTAATATTATTATAAAGTTCTAAATTGATCCCTCAATTGACTTTGACAGTCTCCCACTGGGTGTGTGGCTATTCTCGGATTATTTCGTATAATATTGTTATAAAGTACTAAATTGACCCCCATTTCACTGACAGTCTCCCACTGGGTGTGTGGCGATTCTCGCTTTATTTCGTATAATATTGTTATAAAGTACTAAATAGACCCTCATTTGGCTTTGACAGTCTCCCACTGGGTGTGTGGCGATTCCCGGATTATTTCGTATAATATTGTTATAACGTACTAAATCGACCCTCAATTGACTTTAGTCTCCCACTGGGTGTGTGGCGATTCTCGGATTATTTGGTAAAATATTGTTATAAAGTGCGACCCTCAATTGACTTTGACAGTCTCCCACTGAGTGTGTGGCGATTCTCGGATTATTTGGTAAAATATTGTTATAAAGTGCTAAATTGACCCTCAATTGACTTTGACAGTCTCCCACTGGGTGTGTGGCGATTCTCGAATTATTTCGTATATTTTTGTTATAAAGTACTAAATTGACTATTGACTTTGACAGACTCCCACTGGGTGTGTGGCGATTCTCGGATTATTTCGTATAATATTGTTATAAAGTACTAAATCGACCCTCAATTGACTTTGACAGTCTCCCACTCGAGGTGTGGCGATTCTCGGATTATTTGGTATACTATTGTAATAAAGTACTAAATCGACCCTCAATTGACTTTGACAGTCTCCCACTGGATGTGTGGCGATTCTCGGATTATTTCGTATAATATTGTTATAAAAAACTAAATTGACCCTCAATTGACTTTGACAGTCTCCCACTGGGTGTGTGGCGATTCTAGGAATATTTCGTATAATATTGTTATAAAGTACTAAATTGACCCTCATTTGACTGACAGTCTCCCACTGGGTAAAAGTATGACTTTGATTATTTCGTATAATATTGTTATAGCACAAATTGACCATTTATTGACAGTCTCCCATCGGGTGTGTGGCGATTCGGATTATTTCGTACAATGTTATAAAGAACAAAAATCGACACTCTCAATTGACTTTGACAGTCTCCCACTCGGTGTGTATGATTGTTTGATTATTTCTGCATATTATTGTTATAAAGTACCAATTGACCTCAATTGACTTTGACAGTCTCCCATCATGTGTGGCGATTCTTTGGATTACTGGTATAATATTGTTATACTAAATTGCCCTCATTTACCTGACAGTCTCCATTGGGTGGCGATTCTCGGATTATTTCGTATAATATTGTTATAAAGTACTAAATCGACCCTCATTTGACTTTGACAGTCTCCTACTCGGTGTGTGGGGATTCTCGGATTATTTGGTATAATATTGTTATAAAGTACTAAATCGCCCCTCAATTGACTTTGAAAGTCTCCCACTCATTGTGTGGCGATTCTCGGATTATTTCGTATAATAGTAAAGTGTCAAATCGACCAATTGATTTTTGACTGTCGCCCACTACAGTAGCGATTCTTTACTATTGGGTAAAATATTTATAAATTACCAAATCGACACTCAATTGACTTTAACAGCCCCACTAGGTGTGTGGCGACCTCGGATTTTTTCGTATAATTTTGTTATAAAGTACTAAATTGACTATTGACTATTGACTTTGACAGACCTCCACTGCGTGGCGATTCTCGGATTATTTTTTTATAATATTGTTAAAAAGTACTAAATCGACACTCAATTGACTTTGACAGTCTCCCACTCGGTGTGTGGCGATTCTCGAATTATTTCGTATAATATTGTTATATAGTACTAAATCGACCCTCAATTGACTTTGACAGTCTCCCACTCGGTGTGTGGCGATTGTAGGATTATTTTTTATATTATTGTTATAAAGTACTAAATCGACTCTCAATTGACTTTGAAAGTCTCCCACTTGTTGTGTGGCGATTCTCGTATTATTTCGTATTATATTGTTCTTAAGTACTAAATCGACCCTCAATTGACTTTTACAGTGTCCCACTCCTTGTGCGGCGATTCTCGAATTATTTCGTATATTATTGTTATAAAGTACTAAATCGACCCTCAATTGACTTTGAAAGTCTCCCACTCGTTGTGTGGCGATTCTCGGATTATTTCGTATAATATTGTTCTTAAGTACTAAATCGACCCTCAATTGACTTTGACAGTCTGCCACTGGGTGTGTGGCGATTCTCTGATTATTTCGTATAATATTGTTCTTAAGTACTAAATCGACCCTCAATTGACTTTGACAGTCTCCCACTCGTTGTGTGGCGATTCTCGGATTATTTGGTAAAATATTGTTATAAATTACTAAATCGACCCTCAATTGACTTTGGCAGTCTCCCACTGGGTGTGTGGCGATTCTCGGATTATTTCGTATAATATTGTTATAAAGTACTAAATTGACCCTCAATTGAGTTTGAGAGTCTCCCACTGGGTGTGTGGCGATTCTCGGATTATTTCGTATAATATTGTTATAAAGTACTAAATCGACCCTCAATTGACTTTGACAGTCTCCCACTCGAGATGTGGCGATTCTCGGATTATTTGGTATAATATTGTTATAAAGTACTAAATCGACTCTCAATTGACTTTTACAGTGTCCCACTCGGTGTGTGGCGATTCTCGGATTATTTCGTATATTATTGTTATAAAGTACTAAATCGACCCTCAATTGACTTTGACAGTCTCCCACTCGTTGTGTGGCGATTCTCGGATTAATTCGTATAATATTGTTCTTAAGTACTAAATCGACCCTCAATTGACTTTGACAGTCTCCCACTCGGTGTGTGGCGATTCTCGGATTATTTCGTATAATATTGTTCTTAAGTACTAAATCGAACCTCAATTGACTTTGACAGTGTACCACTCGGTGTGTGGCGATTCTCGGATTATTTCGTATAATATTGTTCTTAAGTACTAAATCGACCCTCAATTGACTTTGACAGTCTCCCACTCGTTGTGTGGCGATTCTCGGATTAATTCGTATAATATTGTTCTTAAATACTAAATCGACCCTCAATTGACTTTGACAGTCTCCCACTCGCTGTGTGGCGATTCTCGGATTATTTCGTATAATATTGTTCTTAGGTACTAAATCGACCCTCAATTGACTTTGACAGTGTCCCACTTGGTGTGTGGCGATTCTCGGATTATTTCGTATAATATTGTTAGAAAGTACTAAATCGACCCTCAATTGACTTTGACAGTCTCCCACTCGAGGTGTGGCGATTCTCGGATTATTTCGATTAATATTGTTATAAAGTACTAAATCGACCCTCAATTGACTTTGACACTTTCCCACTCGGTTTGTGGCGATTCTCGAATTATTTCGTATAATATTGTTATAAAGTACTAAATCGACCCTCAATTGACTTTGACAGTCTACCACTCGGTGTGTGGCGATTCTCGGATTATTTCGTATATTATTGTTATAAAGTGCTAAATCTTCCCTCAATTGACTTTGACAGTCTCCCACTCACTGTGTGGCGATTCTCGGATTATTTCGTATAATATTGTTATAAAGTACTAAATCGACCCTCAATTGACTTTGACAGTCTCCCACTCGGTGTGTTGCGATTCTCGGATTATTTCGTACAATATTGTATTAAAGTACTAAATCGACAGTCAATTGAGGCTGACAGTCACCCACTCGAGGTGTGGCGATTATCGAATTATTTGGAATAATATTGTTATAAACTACTAAATCGACCCTCAATTGACTTAGAGAGTCTCCCACTGGGTGTGTGGCGATTCTCGGATTATTTCGTTTAATATTATTATAAAGTTCTAAATTGACCCCTCAATTGACTTTGACAGTCTCCCACTGGGTGTGTGGCTATTCTCGGATTATTTCGTATAATATTGTTATAAAGTACTAAATTGACCCTCATTTCACTGACAGTCTCCCACTGGGTGTGTGGCGATTCTCGCTTTATTTCGTATAATATTGTTATAAAGTACTAAATAGACCCTCATTTGGCTTTGACAGTCTCCCACTGGGTGTGTGGCGATTCCCGGATTATTTCTTATAATATTGTTATAACGTACTAAATCGAACCTCAATTGACTTTGACAGTCTCCCACTGGGTGTGTGGCGATTCTCGGATTATTTGGTAAAATATTGTTATAAAGTGCTAAATTGACCCTCAATTGACTTTGAGAGTCTCCCACTCGTTGTGTGGCGATTCTCGGTTTATTGGGTAAAATATTGTTATAAATTACTAAATCGACCCTCAATTGACTTTGACAGTCTCCCACTGGGTGTGTGGCGATTCTCGAATTATTTCGTATATTTTTGTTATAAAGTACTAAATTGACTATTGACTTTGACAGACTCCCACTGGATGTGTGGCGATTCTCGGATTATTTCGTATAATATTGTTATAAAGTACTAAATCGACCCTCAATTGACTTTGACAGTCTCCCACTCGAGGTGTGGCGATTCTCGTATTATTACGTATAATATTGTTCTTAAGTACTAAATCGACCCTCAATTGACTTTTACAGTGTCCCACTCGGTGTGTGGCGATTCTCGGATTATTTCGGATAATATTGTTATAAAGTGCTAAATAGACCCTCAATTGACTTTGACTGTCGCCCACTCGTTGTGTGGCGATTCTCGGATTATTGGGTAAAATATTGTTATAAATTACTAAATCGACCCTCAATTGACTTTGACAGGCTCCCACTCAGTGTGTGGCGATTCTCGGATTATTTTGTATAATATTGTTATAAAGTGCTAAATCGACCCTCAATTGACTTTGACTGTCGCCCACTCGTTGTGTGGCGATTCTCGGATTATTGGGTAAAATATTGTTATAAATTACTAAATCGACCCTCAATTGACTTTAACAGTCTCCCACTAGGTGTGTGGCGATTCTCGATTTTTTCGTATACCTTTTGTTATAAAGTACTAAATGACTATTGATTATTGACTTTGACAGACTCCTCACTGTGTGTGGCGATTAACGTGGACGCCTGTATAATATTGTTATAAAGTACTAAATCGACCCTCAATTGACTTTGACAGTCTCCCACTCGAGATGTGGCGATTCTCGGATTATTTGGTATAATATTGTTATAAAGTACTAAATCGACTCTCAATTGACTTTGACAGTCCCCCACTGGTTGTGTGGCGATTCTCGGATTATTTCGTATAATATTGTTAAAAAAGTACTAAATTGACCCTCATTTGACTGACAGTCTCCCACTGGGTGTGTGGCGATTCTCGGATTATTTCCTATAATATTGTTATAACGTACTAAATCGACCCTCAATTGACTTTGACAGTCTCCCACTCAGTGTGTGGCGATTCTCGGATTACTTCTTATAATATTGTTATAAAGTACTAAACCGACCCTCAATTGACTTTGAGAGTCTCCCACTCGTTGTGTGGCGATTCTCGTATTATTACGTATAATATTGTTCTTAAGTACTAAATCGACCCTCAATTGACTTTTACAGTGTCCCACTCGGTGTGTGGCGATTCTCGGATTATTTCGTATATTATTGTTATAAAGTACTAAATCGACCCTCAATTGACTTTGACAGTCTCCCACTCGTTGTGTGGCGATTCTCGGATTAATTCGTATAATATTGTTCTTAAATACTAAATCGACCCTCAATTGACTTTGAGAGTCTCCCACTCGGTGTGTGGCGATTCTCGGATTATTTCGTATAATATTGTTCTTAAGTACTAATTCGACCCTCAATTGACTTTGACAGTGTCCCACTCGGTGTGTGGCGATTCTCGGATTATTTCGTACAATATTGTTCTTAAGTACTAAATCGACCCTCAATTGACTTTGACAGTCTCCCACTCGTTGTGTGGCGATTCTCGGATTAATTCGTATAATATTGTTCTTAAATACTAAATCGACCCTCAATTGAGTTTGACAGTCTCCCACTCGGTGTGTGGCGATTCTCGGATTATTTCGATTAATATTGTTATAAAGTACAAAATCGACCCTCAATTGACTTTGACAGTTTCCCACTCGGTTTGTGGCGATTCTCGAATTATTTCGTATAATATTGTTATAAAGTACTAAATCGACCCTCAATTGACTTTGACAGTCTACCACTCGGTGTGTGGCGATTCTCGGATTATTTCCTGTATAATATTGTTATAGCAAGCAATCTTTCCCACAATTGACTTTGACAGTCTCCCCACTCACTGTGTGGCGATTCTCGGATTATTTCGTATAATATTGTTATAAAGTAATAAATCGACCCTCAATTGACTTTGACAGTCTCCCACTCGGTGTGTTGCGATTCTCGGATTATTTCGTATAATATTGTTATAAAGAACTAAATCGACCCTCAATTGACTTTGACAGTCTACCACTCGGTGTGTGGCGATTCTCGGATTATTTCGTATAATATTGTTATAAAGTGCTAAATCTTCCCTCAATTGACTTTGACAGTCTCCCACTCACTGTGTGGCGATTCTCGGATTATTTCGTATAATATTGTTATAAAGTAACAAATCGACCCTCAATTGACTTTGACAGTCTCCCACTCGGTGTGTTGCGATTCTCGGATTATTTCGTACAATATTGTATTAAAGTACTAAATCGACAGTCAATTGAGGTTGACAGTCACCCACTCGAGGTGTGGCGATTATCGAATTATTTGGAATAATATTGTTATAAACTACTAAATCGACCCTCAATTGACTTAGAGAGTCTCCCACTGGGTGTGTGGCGATTCTCGGATTATTTCGTTTAATATTATTATAAAGTTCTAAATTGACCCCTGAATTGACTTTGACAGTCTCCCACTGGGTGTGTGGCTATTCTCGGATTATTTCGTATAATATTGTTATAAAGTAATAAATTGACCCTCATTTCACTGACAGTCTCCCACTGGGTGTGTGGCGATTCTCGCTTTATTTCGTATAATATTGTTATAAAGTACTAAATAGACCCTCATTTGGCTTTGACAGTCTCCCACTGGGCTGTGTGGCGATTCCCGGATTATTTCGTATAATATTGTTATAACGTACTAAATCGACCCTCAATTGACTTTGACAGTCTCCCACTTGGTGTGTGGCGATTCTCGGATTATTTGGTAAAATATTGTTATAAAGTGCTAAATTGACCCTCAATTGACTTTGACAGTCTCCCACTCGTTGTGTGGCGATTCTCGGATTATTGGGTAAAATATTGTTATAAATTACTAAATCGACCCTCAATTGACTTTGACAGTCTCCCACTGGCTGTGTGGCGATTCTCGAATTATTTCGTATATTTTTGTTATAAAGTACTAAATTGACTATTGACTTTGACAGACTCCCACTGGGTGTGTGGCGATTCTCGGATTATTTCGTATAATATTGTTATAAAGTACTAAATCGACCCTCAATTGACTTTGACAGTCTCCCACTCGAGGTGTGGCGATTCTCGGATTATTTGGTATAATATTGTAATAAAGTACTAAATCGACCCTCAATTGACTTTGACAGTCTCCCACTCGGTGTGTGGCGATTGTCGGATTATTTCGTATAATATTGTTCTTAAGTACTAAATCGACCAATTGATTTTGATAAGTGTCCCACCTGGTGCATGATTTCTCGGATTATTTCGTATAATATTGTTCGTACTAATCGACTCAATTGACTTTGACAGTCTCCGTGTGGCGATTCCTTGGATTAATCTTCGTATAATATTGTTCTAAATACTAAATCGACTCAATTGACTTTTGACAGTCTCCCACTCGTTGTGTGGCGATTCTCGGATTATTTCGTATAATATTGTTCTTAAGTACTAAATCGACCCTCAATTGACTTTGACAGTGTCCCACTCGGTGTGTGGCGATTTTCGGACTATTTCGTATAATATTGTTAGAAAGTACTAAATCGACCCTCAATTGACTTTGACAGTCTCCCACTCGAGGTGTGGCGATTCTCGGATTATTTCGATTAATATTGTTATAAAGTACTAAATCGACCCTCAATTGACTTTGACACTTTCCCACTCGGTTTGTGGCGATTCTCGAATTATTTCGTATAATATTGTTATAAAGTACTAAATCGACCCTCAATTGACTTTGACAGTCTCCCACTCGGAGTGTGGCGATTCTCGGATTATTTCGTATAATATTGTTATAAAGTACTAAATCGACCCTCAATTGTTTTTGACAGTCTCCCACTGGGTGTGTGGCGATTCTCGGATTATTTCGTATAATATTGTTATAAAGTACTAAATCGACCATCAATTGACTTTGACAGTCTCCCAGTGGGTGTGTGGCGATTCGCGGATTATTTCGTACAATATTGTATTAAAGTACTAAATCGACAGTCAATTGAGGTTGACAGTCACCCACTCGATGTGTGGCGATTATCGAATTATTTGGAATAATATTGTTATAAACTACTAAATCGACCCTCAATTGACTTAGAGAGTCTCCCACTGGTTGTGTGGCGATTCTCGGATTATTTCGTTTAATATTATTATAAAGTTCTAAATTGACCCCTCAATTGACTTTGACAGTCTCCCACTGGGTGTGTGGCTATTCTCGGATTATTTCGTATAATATTGTTATAAAGTACTAAATTGACCCTCATTTCACTGACAGCCTCCCACTGGGTGTGTGGCGATTCTCGGTTTATTTCGTATAATATTGTTATATAATTAAATAGGACCCCATTTGCTTTGACAGTCTCCCCACTGGGTGTGTGTATATCTCGGATTATTTCGTATAATATTGTTATAACGTACTAAATCGACCCTCAATTGACTTTGACAGTCTCCCACTCGTTGTGTGGCGATTCTCGGATTATTGGGTAAAATATTGTTATAAATTACTAAATCGACCCTCAATTGACTTTGACAGTCTCCCACTGGGTGTGTGGCGATTCTCGAATTATTTCGTATATTTTTGTTATAAAGTACTAAATTGACTATTGACTTTGACAGACTCCCACTGGGTGTGTGGCGATTCTCGGATTATTTCGTATAATATTGTTATAAAGTACTAAATCGACCCTCAATTGACTTTGACAGTCTCCCACTCGAGGTGTGGCGATTCTCGGATTATTTGGTATACTATTGTAATAAAGTACTAAATCGACCCTCAATTGACTTTGACAGTCTCCCACTGGATGTGTGGCGATTCTCGGATTATTTCGTATAATATTGTTATAAAGTACTAAATTGACCCTCAATTGACTTTGAAAGTCTCCCACTGGGTGTGTGGCGATACTCGGAATATTTCGTATAATATTGGTATAAAGTACTAAATTGACCCTCATTTGACTGACAGTCTCCCACTGGGTGTTTGGCGATTCTCGGATTATTTCGTATAATATTGTTATAAAGTACAAAATTGACCCTCATTTGACTTTGACAGTCTCCCACTGGGTGTGTGGCGATTCTCGGATTATTTCGTATATTAATGTTATAAAGAACAAAATCGACATTCAATTGACTTTGACAGTCTCCCACTCGGTGTGTGGCGATTGTCGGATTATTTCGTATATTATTGTTATAAAGTACTAAATTGACCCTCAATTGACTTTGACAGTCTCCCACTGGGTGTGTGGCGATTCTCGGATTATTTCGTATAATATTGTTATAAAGTACTAAATTGACCCTCATTTGACTGACAGTCTCCCACTGGGTGTGTGGCGATTCTCGCATTATTTCGTATAATATTGTTATAAAGTACTAAATCGAACCTCAATTGATTTTGACAGTCTCCTATTCGATGTGTGGCGATTCTCGGATTATTTCGTATAATATTGTTAAAAAAAACTAAATCGACTCTCAATTGACTTTGACAGGCTCCCACTCATTGTGTGGCGATTCTCGGATTATTTTGTATAATATTGTTATAAAGTACTAAATTGACCCTCAATTGACTTTGAAAGTCTCCCACTGGGTGTGTGGCGATTCTCGGAATATTTCGTATAATATTGTTATAAAGTACTAAATTGACCCTCATTTGACTGACAGTCTCCCACTGGGTGTGTGGCGATTCTCGGATTATTTCGTATAATATTGTTATAAAGTACAAAATTGACCCTCATTTGACTTTGACAGTCTCCCACTGGGTGTGTGGCGATTCTCGGATTATTTCGTATATTAATGTTATAAAGAACAAAATCGACACTCAATTGACTTTGACAGTCTCCCACTCGGTGTGTGGCGATTGTCGGATTATTTCGTATATTATTGTTATAAAGTACTAAATTGACCCTCAATTGACTTTGACAGTCTCCCACTGGTTGTGTGGCGATTCTCGGATTATTTCGTATAATATTGTTATAAAGTACTAAATTGAACCTCATTTGACTGACAGTCTCCCACTGGGTGTGTGGCGATTCTCGCATTATTTCGTATAATATTGTTATAAAGTACTAAATCGAACCTCAATTGACTTTGACAGTCTCCTATTCGATGTGTGGCGATTC